>NW_028270176.1:28323254-28439975 GCF_037043375.1 Chiloscyllium plagiosum | reverse complement strand
GGATATGTGTGAGTGTGTGTGTGTGTGAATGTGTTGGGGGAGTGTGTTGGGGTGCGTGTGTGTTGGGGGAAGGGTGTGTGTGTGTTGGGGGAGTGTGTGTGAGTGTGTGGGGAGTGTGTGTGTGTGTTGGGGAGTGTGTGTGTGAGTGTGTTGGGGGTGTGTGTGTGAGTGTGTGTGTGAGTGTGTGAGTGTGTGTGTGTTGGGGGAGTGTGTGAGTGTATGTGTGTGTGTGTGTGTGAGTGTGTTGGGGGAGTGTGTGAGTGTGTTGGGGGAGTGTGTGTGTTGGGAGAGTGTGTGTGTTGGGGAGTGTGTGTTGGGGGTTAGTGTGTGTGTGTTGGGGGTTAGTGTGTGTGTGTTGGTGGTGTGTGTGTTGGGGGGAAGTGTGTGTGTGTTGGGGGGAGTGTGTGTGTGTGTGTTGGGGGGAGTGTGTGTGTGTGTGTGTTGGGGTATGTGTGTGTGTGTTGGTGTGTGTGTGTGTTGAGGGTGTGTGTGTGTTGGGGGAGTGTGTTGGGGTGTGTGTGTGTTGGGGAAGTGTATGTGTGTGTTGGGGGAAGTGTGTGTGTGTGTTGTGGGGAGTGTGTGTGTGTGTGTTGGGGAGTGTGAGTGTGTGTGAGTGTGTGTGTGTTGGGGAGTGTGTGAGTGTATGTGGAGTGTGTGTGTGTGTGTGAGTGTGTTGGGGGAGTGTGTGAGTGTGTTTGGGGAGTGTGTGTGTTGGGGAGTGTGTGTGTTGGGGAGTGTGTGTTGGGGAGTGTGTGTGTTTGGGGAGTGTGTGAGTGTTTGGGGGAGTGTGTGAGTGTATGTGTGAGTGTGTGTGTTAGGGGAGTGTGTGAGTGTGTTGGGGAGTGTGTGAGTGTGTGTGTGTGTGAGTGTGTGTGTTGGGGGAGTGTGTGTGTTGGGGGAATGTGTGAGTGAGTGTGTGTGTGAGTGTGAGTGTGTGTGTTGGGGGAGTGTGTGAGTGTGTGTGAGTGTGTGAGTGTGTTGGGGGAGTGTGTGAGTGTGTTGGGGTAGTGTGTGAGTGTGTGTGAGCGGTGTGTGTGAGTGTGTGAGCGTGTGTGAGTGTGTGTGTTGGGGGAGTGTGTGAGTGTGTGTGTGTGTGAGCGTGTGTGAGCGTGTGTGTGAGTGTGTGTGAGTGTGTGTGTTGGGGGAGTGGTGTGTTGGGGGAATGTGTGAGTGTGTGTGTGTGTGAGTGTGAGTGTGTGTGTTGGGGGAGTGTGTGAGTGTGTGTGAGTGTGTGAGTGTGTTGGGGGAGTGTGTGAGTGTGTTGGGGGAGTGTGTGAGTGTGTGTGAGCGTGTGTGTGAGTGTGTGAGCGTGTGTGAGTGTGTGTGTTGCGGGAGTGTGTGAGTGTGTGTGAGTGTGAGCGTGTGTGAGCGTGTGTGTGAGTGTGTGTGTTGGGGGAGTGTGTGAGTGTGTGTGAGTGTGAGTGTGTGTGTGTGATTGTGTGTGTGTGTGTGTGTGTGTGAGTGTGTTAGTGTGTGTGTGAGTGTGAGTGTGTGTGTGTGAGTGTGAGTAAGTGTGTGTGATTGTGTGTGAGTGTGTGTGAGTGTGTGAGTGAGTGTGTGAGTGTGTGTGAGTGTGTGTGTGTGTGAGTGAGTGTGTGTGTGTGTGAGTGTGTGTGTGTGTGAGTGACTGTGTGTGTGAGTGTGTGCGTGTGTGCGTGTGTGAGTGTGTGAGTGTGTGAGTGTGTGAGTGTGAGTGTGTGATCACTAATCCCCTCTCTGTGCTGTTCCAGGCTGGCGATGCTGTTGCTGTCTGGTTTTCTCCTCCTCACCCGAGTGTGTCACGCCTGGTCAGGTGGGTATGACACAGTCAGGGCCTCCTCCCACCCCCATGTCACTGCTTTCTGCACAGCACGATCCCATAGCTGGGCCTCGAGCCTATATACCCACACAACAACTGGTACAGCAGCAATTCGACCAGGAGTGTCATCGCTGAGCAGCAGGCCCTGCCTTCCCATTGGCTGTCGGTGTAGCTGAGACCTGGGCTGTGTGGGGTCGGAGGGAGAGGGGATGAGGACAAGATGCCGAGGGGTGGGGGTGGAGGTGGGGGGGGCGGTGTCATGGGGAGGGACAGGGGGAGAGATGGGAAACAGGAGGCGTGTTCGTGTCGCACACTTGTGGGTGAGGCTCTGGACAGAACCCAACATCCCAACTCAGAGATACCAACTCCCGGGGAGGACCAACCTAGTCCCGGATCAAGGGGCTGAGCTAATCAGTGTCAGGGAGGGGGGGGGGGGGGTGGGGAATGTGGGACTGACTCCCACAGGGAGTGGGGGGTGGGGAATGTGGGACTGACTCCCACAGGGAGTGGGGGGGGTGGGGGATGTGGGAATGACTCCCACAGGGAGTGGGGGGGGGCAGGAATGTGGGACACACTCCCACAGGGATTGGGGGGTGGGGAATGTGGGACTGACTCCCACAGGGAGGTGGGGGGGCTGGGAAATGTGGGACTGACTCCCACAGGAAGTGGGGGGGTGGGGAATGTGGGACTGACTCCCACAGGAAGTGGGGGGGCTGGGGAATCTGGGACTGACTCCCACAGGGAGGGGGTGGGGTGGGGAATGTGGGACTGACTCCCACAGGGAGTGGGGGGGGTGGGGAATGTGGGACTGACTCCCACAGGAGTGTGGGGGGTGGGGATGTGGGACTGACTCCCACAGGGAGTGGGGGGGGGGTGGGGGAATGTGGGACTGACTCCCACAGGGAGTGGGGGGGTGGGGAATGTGGGACTGACTCCCACAGGGAGTGTGGGGGTGGGGATGTGGGAATGACTCCCAAGGGAGTGGGGGGGGCAGGGAATGTGGGACTGACTCCCACAGGGAGTGGGGGGGGTGGGGATGTGGGACTGACTCCCACAGGAGTGGGGTGGTGGGGTGGGGAATGTGGGACTGACTCCCACAGGGAGGGGGGTGGGGTGGGGAATGTGGACTGACTCCCACAGGGAGTGAGGGGGGGGTGGGGAATGTGGGACTGACTCCCACAGGGAGTGAGGGGGGGTGGGGAATGTGGGACTGACTCCCACAGGGAGTGTGGGGGTGGGGAATGTGGGACTGACTCCCACAGGGAGTGTGGGGTGGGGGATGTGGGAATGACTCCCACAGGGAGTGGGGGGGGGGTGGGGATGTGGGACTGGACTCCCACAGGGAGTGGGGGGGTGGGGAATGTGGACTGACTCCCACAGGAAGTGGGGGGTGGGGGGTGTGGGACTGACTCCCCACAGGGAGTGGGGGGGGGGGAATGTGGACTGGATCCCACAGGGAGTGGGGGGGGGAATGTGGGACTGAATCCCACAGGGAGTGGGGGGGTGGGGAATGTGGGACTGACTCCCACCAGGGAGTGGGGGGGTGGGGGATGTGGGACTGATTCCCCACAGGGAGTGGGGGGGGGAATGTGGGACTGACTCCACAGGGAGTGGGGGGGGAATGTGGGACTGACTCCCCACAGGAGTGGGGGGGGGGTGGGGATGTGGGTGCTGGTAACCCTGGGGCTGGATTATAATTGCGCTGTCCTTGCCTGCCCTTCCAGAGTGCGTGTCCGGCGCATTGTGCCGGGTTAGTCAGAGGGCAGGTATTACTGCCCTGTCTCTACAAGGAGAAGGGAGATATCCCGCTCGGCTCAGCCCGAGTGTATTGGCAAACTGCCCGCAATGAGGTCGCCTACAGCTTTTCTGGATGGCAAGCCTGAAGAACGCTATGTAACCCCTCAATATTCGGGGAGGACGACGGTTCCCAAGGCAGAGTTACAAAAGGGAAATCTCTCTCTACAAATGAACAACCTCACGGTGAACGACGATGCAAATACAACTGCATTCTCATTGTTTGCGAATGTCAGATCCACCTGCAGGTAGCTGGTAAGCAGTGGGTTTAACACAGAAAACACCGATTCAGGAGGGAGCTCTGCTTACACACACACATCCAACAATACTGGGGAACCGTCAGTAACACAGGGCGCTGGGGGGGAGACGGGGGGGGGGTACTGAGTGACAGTGTGGGGGAGCTGGATTCACATCAGTACAGATACAGTCAGTAACACAGGGCTCTGGGGGGGGGGGGTGAGGGGTCACTGAGTGACAGTGTGAGGGAGCTGGATTAACATCAGTAGGGATACAGTCAGTAACACAGGGCGCTGGGAGGGGGGGGTGAGGGGTTACTGAGTGACAGTGTGAGGGAGCTGGATTAACATCAGTAGGGATACAGTCAGTAACACAGGGCGCTGGGGGGGGGGTGAGGGGTTACTGAGTGACAGTGTGAGGGAGATGGATTCACATCAGTACAGATACAGTCAGTAACACAGGGCGCTGGGGGGGAGAGGGGTCACTGAGTGACAGTGTGAGGGAGCTGGATTAACATCAGTACAGATACAGTCAGTAACACAGGGCCCTGGGGGGGAGAGGGGTCACTGAGTGACAGTGTGAGGGAGCTGGATTAACATCAGTAGGGATACAGTCAGTAACACAGGGCGCTGGGGGGGGGGGTGAGGGGTTACTGAGTGACAGTGTGAGGGAGCTGGATTAACATCAGTAGGGATACAGTCAGTAACACAGGGCTCTGGGGGGGAGAGGGGTCACTGAGTGACAGTGTGAGGGAGCTGGATTAACATCAGTACAGATACAGTCACTAACACAGGGCGCTGGGGGGGAGAGGGGTTACTGAGTGACAGTGTGAGGGAGCTTGATTAACATCATAGAGTTACAGTCAGTAACACAGGGCTCTGGGGGGGAGAGGGGTTTACTGAGTGACAGTGTGAGGGAGCTGGATTAACATCAGTAGGGATACAGTCAGTAACACAGGGCGCTGGGGGGTGAGGGGTTACTGAGTGACAGCGTGAGGGAGATGGATTAACATCAGGAGAGATACAGTCAGTAACACAGGGCACTGGGGGGTGAGGGGTTACTGAGTGACAGTGTGAGGGAGATGGATTAACATCAGGAGAGTTACAGTCAGTAACACAGGGGGCTGGGGGGGAGAGGGGTTACTGAGTGACAGTGTGAGGGAGCTGGATTAAAATCAGGAGAGATACAGTCAGTAACACAGGGGGCTGGGGGGGGAGAGGGGTTACTGAGTGACAGTGTGAGGGAGCTGGATTAACATCAGTACAGATACAGTCAGTAACACAGGGCGCTGGGGGGTGAGGGGTTACTGAGTGACAGTGTGAGGGAGCTGGATTAACATCAGTACAGATACAGTCAGTAACACAGGGCGCTGGGGGGTGAGGGGTTACTGAGTGACAGTGTGAGGGAGATGGATTAACATCAGGAGAGATACAGTCAGTAACACAGGGCACTTGGGGGGAGAGGGGTTACTGAGTGACAGTGTGAGGGAGCTGGATTAACATCAGTAGGGATACAGTCACTAACACAGGGCGCTGGGGGGGAGAGGGGTTACTGAGTGACAGTGTGAGGGAGCTTGATTAACATCATAGAGTTACAGTCAGTAACACAGGGCTCTGGGGGGGAGAGGGGTTACTGAGTGACAGTGTGAGGGAGCTGGAGTAACATCAGGAGAGATACAGTCAGTAACACAGGGCTCTGGGGGGTGAGGGGTCACTGAGTGACAGTGTGAGGGAGCTGGATTAACATCAGGAGAGATACAGTCAGTAACACAGGGCTCTGTGGGGAGAGGGGTCACTGAGTGACAGTGTGAGGGAGCTGGATTAACATCAGTAGAGATACAGTCAGTAACACAGGGCCCTGGGGGGAGAAGGGTTACTGAGTGACAGTGTGAGGGAGCTGGGTTAACATCAGTACAGATACAGTCAGTAACGCAGGGCGCTGGGGGGGAGAGGGGTCACTGAGTGACAGTGTGAGGGAGCTGGATTAACATCAGTAGGGATACAGTGAGTAACACAGGGCCCTGGGGGGGGGAGAGGGGTCACTGAGTGACAGTGTGAGGGAGCTGGGTTAACATCAGTACAGATACAGTCAGTAACACAGGGCTCTGGGGGGGTGAGGGGTTACTGAGTGACAGTGTGAGGGAGCTGGATTAACATCAGGAGAGTTACAGTCAGTAACACAGGGCGCTGGTGGGGAGAGGGGTCACTGAGTGACAGTGTGAGGGAGCTGGATTAACATCAGTACAGATACAGTCAGTAACACAGGGCCCTGGGGGAGAGAGGGGTTACTGAGTGACAGTGTGAGGGAGCTGGATTAACATCAGTAGGGATACAGTCAGTAACACAGGGCCCTGGGGGGGAGAGGGGTCACTGAGTGACAGTGTGAGGGAGCTGGATTAACATCAGTAGGGATACAGTCAGTAACACAGGGCACTGGGGGGGGAGAGGGGTTACTGAGTGACAGTGTGAGGGAGCTGGGTTAACATCAGTACAGATACAGTCAGTAACACAGGGCACTGGGGAGGGAGAGGGGTTACTGAGTGACAGTGTGAGGGAGCTGGATTAACATCAGGAGAGTTACAGTCAGTAACACAGGGCTCTGGGGGGGGAGAGGGGTTACTGAGTGACAGTGTGAGGGGGCTGGATTAACATCAGTAGGGATACAGTCAGTAACACAGGGCGCTGGGGGGGAGAGGGGTTACTGAGTGACAGTGTGAGGGAGCTGGATTAACATCAGGAGAGATACAGTCAGTAACACAGGGCTCTGTGGGGAGAGGGGTCACTGAGTGACAGTGTGAGGGAGCTGGATTAACATCAGTAGAGATACAGTCAGTAACACAGGGCCCTGGGGGGAGAGGGGTCACTGAGTGACAGTGTGAGGGAGATGGATTAACATCAGTACAGATACAGTCAGTAACACAGGGCCCTGGGGGAGAGAGGGGTTACTGCGTGACAGTGTGAGGGAGCTGGGTTAACATCAGTACAGATACAGTCAGTAACACAGGGCTCTGGGGGGGAGAGGGGTTACTGAGTGACTGTGTGAGGGAGCTGGATTAACATCAGTAGGGATACAGTCAGTAACAGAGGGCCCCGGGGGGGAGAGGGGTCACTGAGTGACAGTGTGAGGGAGCTGGATTAACATCAGTACAGATACAGTCAGTAACACAGGGCTCTGGGGGGGGGGGGGTGTGGGGTTACTGAGTGACAGTGTGAGGGAGCTGGGTTAACATCAGTACAGATACAGTCAGTAACACAGGGCCCTGGGGGGGGAGAGGGGTTACTGAGTGACAGTGTGAGGGGGCTGGATTAACATCAGTAGGGATACAGTCAGTAACAGAGGGCCCCGGGGGGGAGAGGGGTTACTGAGTGACAGTGTGAGGGAGCTGGGTTAACATCAGTACAGATACAGTCAGTAACGCAGGGCGCTGGGGGGGAGAGGGGTCATTGAGTGACAGTGTGAGGGAGCTGGATTAACATCAGTAGGGATACAGTGAGTAACACAGGGCCCTGGGGGGGGAGAGGGGTCACTGAGTGACAGTGTGAGGGAGCTGGGTTAACATCAGTACAGATACAGTCAGTAACACAGGGCTCTGGGGGGGTGAGGGGTTACTGAGTGACAGTGTGAGGGAGCTGGGTTAATATCAGTACAGATACAGTCAGTAACACACGGCTCTGGGGGGGTGAGGGGTTACTGAGTGACAGTGTGAGGGAGCTGGATTAACATCAGGAGAGTTACAGTCAGTAACACAGGGCGCTGGTGGGGAGAGGGGTCACTGAGCGACAGTGTGAGGGAGCTGGATTAACATCAGTACAGATACAGTCAGTAACACAGGGCCCTGGGGGAGAGAGGGGTTACTGAGTGACAGTGTGAGGGAGCTGGGTTAATATCAGTAGGGATACAGTCAGTAACACAGGGCGCTGGGGGGGAGAGGGGTCACTGAGTGACAGTGTGAGGGAGCTGGAGTAACATCAGTACAGATACAGTCAGTAACACAGGGCACTGGGGGGGGAGAGGGGTTACTGAGTGACAGTGTGAGGGAGCTGGATTAACATCAGTAGGGATACAGTCAGTAACACAGGGCACTGGGGGGGGAGAGGGGTCACTGAGTGACAGTGTGAGGGAGCTGGATTAACATCAGTAGGGATACAGTCAGTAACACAGGGCACTGGGGGGGGAGAGGGGTTACTGAGTGACAGTGTGAGGGAGCTGGGTTAACATCAGTACAGATACAGTCAGTAACACAGGGCACTGGGGAGGGAGAGGGGTTACTGAGTGACAGTGTGAGGGAGCTGGATTAACATCAGGAGAGTTACAGTCAGTAACACAGGGCTCTGGGGGGGGAGAGGGGTTACTGAGTGACAGTGTGAGGGGGCTGGATTAACATCAGTAGGGATACAGTCAGTAACACAGGGCGCTGGGGGGGAGAGGGGTTACTGAGTGACAGTGTGAGGGAGCTGGATTAACATCAGGAGAGATACAGTCAGTAACACAGGGCTCTGTGGGGAGAGGGGTCACTGAGTGACAGTGTGAGGGAGCTGGATTAACATCAGTAGAGATACAGTCAGTAACAGAGGGCCTCGGGGGGGAGAGGGGTTACTGAGTGACAGTGTGAGGGAGCTGGGTTAACATCAGTACAGATACAGTCAGTAACACATGGCTCTGGGGGGGAGAGGGGTTACTGAGTGACTGTGTGAGGGAGCTGGATTAACATCAGTAGGGATACAGTCAGTAACAGAGGGCCCTGGGGGGGTGTGGGGTCACTGAGTGACAGTGTGAGGGAGCTGGATTAACATCAGTACAGATACAGTCAGTAACACAGGGCTCTGGGGGGGGTGAGGGGTTACTGAGTGACAGTGTGAGGGAGCTGGGTTAACATCAGTACAGATACAGTCAGTAACACAGGGCACTGGGGAGGGAGAGGGGTTACTGAGTGACAGTGTGAGGGAGCTGGATTAACATCAGTACAGATACAGTCAGTAACACAGGGCTCTGGGGGGTGAGGGGTTACTGAGTGACAGTGTGAGGGGGCTGGATGAACATCAGTAGGGATACAGTCAGTAACACAGGGCGCTGGGGAGGAAGAGGGGTTACTGAGTGACAGTGTGAGGGAGCTGGATTAACATCAGTAGGGATACAGTCAGTAACACAGGGCGCTGGGGAGGAAGAGGGGTTACTGAGTGACAGTGTGAGGGAGCTGGATTAACATCAGTACAGATACAGTCAGTAACACAGGGCTCTGTGGGGAGAGGGGTCACTGAGTGACAGTGTGAGGGAGCTGGATTAACATCAGTAGAGATACAGTCAGTAACACAGGGCCCTGGGGGGAGAGGGGTCACTGAGTGACAGTGTGAGGGAGATGGATTAACATCAGTACAGATACAGTCAGTAACACAGGGCCCTGGGGGTGAGAGGGGTTACTGAGTGACAGTGTGAGGGAGCTGGGTTAACATCAGTACAGATACAGTCAGTAACACAGGGCCCTGGGGGGGAGAGGGGTTACTGAGTGACTGTGTGAGGGAGCTGGATTAACATCAGTAGGGATACAGTCAGTAACAGAGGGCCCCGGGGGGGAGAGGGGTTACTGAGTGACAGTGTGAGGGAGCTGGGTTAACATCAGTACAGATACAGTCAGTAACGCAGGGCGCTGGGGGGGAGAGGGGTCACTGAGTGACAGTGTGAGGGAGCTGGATTAACATCAGTACAGATACAGTCAGTAACACAGGGCCCTGGGGGAGAGAGGGGTTACTGAGTGACAGTGTGAGGGAGCTGGGTTAATATCAGTAGGGATACAGTCAGTAACACAGGGCGCTGGGGGGGAGAGGGGTTACTGAGTGACAGTGTGAGGGAGCTGGATTAACATCAGTAGGGATACAGTCAGTAACACAGGGCGCTGGGGGGGAGAGGGGTCACTGAGTGACAGTGTGAGGGAGCTGGATTAACATCAGTAGGGATACAGTGAGGAACACAGGGCCCTGGGGGCGGAAAAGGGGTCACTGAGTGACAGTGTGAGGGAGCTGGGTTAACATCATTACAGATACAGTCAGTAACACAGGGCTCTGGGGGGGTGAGGGGTTACTGAGTGACAGTGTGAGGGAGCTGGGTTAACATCAGTACAGATACAGTCAGTAACACAGGGCGTGGGAGGGAGAGGGGTCACTGAGTGACAGTGTGAGGGAGCTGGGTTAATATCAGTACAGATACAGTCAGTAACACAGGGCTCTGGGGGGGTGAGGGGTTACTGAGTGACAGTGTGAGGGAGCTGGATTATCATCAGGAGAGTTACAGTCAGTAACACAGGGCGCTGGTGGGGAGAGGGGTTACTGAGTGACAGTGTGAGGGAGCTGGATTAACATCAGTACAGATACAGTCAGTAACACAGGGCCCTGGGGGAGAGAGGGGTTACTGAGTGACAGTGTGAGGGATCTGGGTTAATATCAGTAGGGATACAGTCAGTAACACAGGGCGCTGGGGGGGAGAGGGGTCACTGAGTGACAGTGTGAGGGAGCTGGAGTAACATCAGTACAGATACAGTCAGTAACACAGGGCACTGGGGGGGGAGAGGGGTTACTGAGTGACAGTGTGAGGGAGCTGGATTAACATCAGTAGGGATACAGTCAGTAACACAGGGCCCTGGGGGGGAGAGGGGTCACTGAGTGACAGTGTGAGGGAGCTGGATTAACATCAGTAGGGATACAGTCAATAACACAGGGAACTGGGGGGGGGAGAGGGGTCACTGAGTGACAGTGTGAGGGGGCTGGGTTAATATCAGTACAGATACAGTCAGTAACACAGGGCCCTGGGGGGGAGAGGGGTTACTGAGTGACAGTGTGAGGGAGCTGGATTAACATCAGTAGAGATACAGTCAGTAACAGAGGGCCTCGGGGGGGAGAGGGGTTACTGAGTGACAGTGTGAGGGAGCTGGGTTAACATCAGTACAGATACAGTCAGTAACACATGGCTCTGGGGGGGAGAGGGGTTACTGAGTGACTGTGTGAGGGAGCTGGATTAACATCAGTAGGGATACAGTCAGTAACAGAGGGCCCTGGGGGGGTGTGGGGTCACTGAGTGACAGTGTGAGGGAGCTGGATTAACATCAGTACAGATACAGTCAGTAACACAGGGCTCTGGGGGGGGTGAGGGGTTACTGAGTGACAGTGTGAGGGAGCTGGGTTAACATCAGTACAGATACAGTCAGTAACACAGGGCACTGGGGAGGGAGAGGGGTTACTGAGTGACAGTGTGAGGGAGCTGGATTAACATCAGTACAGATACAGTCAGTAACACAGGGCTCTGGGGGGTGAGGGGTTACTGAGTGACAGTGTGAGGGGGCTGGATGAACATCAGTAGGGATACAGTCAGTAACACAGGGCGCTGGGGAGGAAGAGGGGTTACTGAGTGACAGTGTGAGGGAGCTGGATTAACATCAGTAGGGATACAGTCAGTAACACAGGGCGCTGGGGAGGAAGAGGGGTTACTGAGTGACAGTGTGAGGGAGCTGGATTAACATCAGTACAGATACAGTCAGTAACACAGGGCTCTGTGGGGAGAGGGGTCACTGAGTGACAGTGTGAGGGAGCTGGATTAACATCAGTAGAGATACAGTCAGTAACACAGGGCCCTGGGGGGAGAGGGGTCACTGAGTGACAGTGTGAGGGAGATGGATTAACATCAGTACAGATACAGTCAGTAACACAGGGCCCTGGGGGTGAGAGGGGTTACTGAGTGACAGTGTGAGGGAGCTGGGTTAACATCAGTACAGATACAGTCAGTAACACAGGGCCCTGGGGGGGAGAGGGGTTACTGAGTGACTGTGTGAGGGAGCTGGATTAACATCAGTAGGGATACAGTCAGTAACAGAGGGCCCCGGGGGGGAGAGGGGTTACTGAGTGACAGTGTGAGGGAGCTGGGTTAACATCAGTACAGATACAGTCAGTAACGCAGGGCGCTGGGGGGGAGAGGGGTCACTGAGTGACAGTGTGAGGGAGCTGGATTAACATCAGTACAGATACAGTCAGTAACACAGGGCCCTGGGGGAGAGAGGGGTTACTGAGTGACAGTGTGAGGGAGCTGGGTTAATATCAGTAGGGATACAGTCAGTAACACAGGGCGCTGGGGGGGAGAGGGGTTACTGAGTGACAGTGTGAGGGAGCTGGATTAACATCAGTAGGGATACAGTCAGTAACACAGGGCGCTGGGGGGGAGAGGGGTCACTGAGTGACAGTGTGAGGGAGCTGGATTAACATCAGTAGGGATACAGTGAGGAACACAGGGCCCTGGGGGCGGAAAAGGGGTCACTGAGTGACAGTGTGAGGGAGCTGGGTTAACATCATTACAGATACAGTCAGTAACACAGGGCTCTGGGGGGGTGAGGGGTTACTGAGTGACAGTGTGAGGGAGCTGGGTTAACATCAGTACAGATACAGTCAGTAACACAGGGCGTGGGAGGGAGAGGGGTCACTGAGTGACAGTGTGAGGGAGCTGGGTTAATATCAGTACAGATACAGTCAGTAACACAGGGCTCTGGGGGGGTGAGGGGTTACTGAGTGACAGTGTGAGGGAGCTGGATTATCATCAGGAGAGTTACAGTCAGTAACACAGGGCGCTGGTGGGGAGAGGGGTTACTGAGTGACAGTGTGAGGGAGCTGGATTAACATCAGTACAGATACAGTCAGTAACACAGGGCCCTGGGGGAGAGAGGGGTTACTGAGTGACAGTGTGAGGGATCTGGGTTAATATCAGTAGGGATACAGTCAGTAACACAGGGCGCTGGGGGGGAGAGGGGTCACTGAGTGACAGTGTGAGGGAGCTGGAGTAACATCAGTACAGATACAGTCAGTAACACAGGGCACTGGGGGGGGAGAGGGGTTACTGAGTGACAGTGTGAGGGAGCTGGATTAACATCAGTAGGGATACAGTCAGTAACACAGGGCCCTGGGGGGGAGAGGGGTCACTGAGTGACAGTGTGAGGGAGCTGGATTAACATCAGTAGGGATACAGTCAATAACACAGGGAACTGGGGGGGGGAGAGGGGTCACTGAGTGACAGTGTGAGGGGGCTGGGTTAATATCAGTACAGATACAGTCAGTAACACAGGGCCCTGGGGGGGAGAGGGGTTACTGAGTGACAGTGTGAGGGAGCTGGATTAACATCAGGAGAGTTACAGTCAGTAACACAGGGCGCTGGGGGGGAGAGGGGTTACTGAGTGACAGTGTGAGGGAGCTGGGTTAACATCAGTAGGGATACAGTCAGTAACACAGGGCGCTGGGGGAGGGAGAGGGGTCACTGAGTGACAGTGTGAGGGAGCTGGATTAACATCAGTAGGGATACAGTCAGTAACACAGGGCACTGGGGAGAGAGGGGTTACTGAGTGACAGTGTGAGGGAGCTGGATTAACATCAGGAGAGTTACAGTCAGTAACACAGGGCGCTGGGGGGGAGAGGGGTTACTGAGTGACAGTGTGAGGGAGCTGGATTAACATCAGTAGAGATACAGTCAGTAACACAGGGCTCTGGGGGGGTGAGGGGTTACTGAGTGACAGTGTGAGGGAGCTGGATTATCATCAGGAGAGTTACAGTCAGTAACACAGGGCGCTGGTGGGGAGAGGGGTTACTGAGTGACAGTGTGAGGGAGCTGGATTAACATCAGTACAGATACAGTCAGTAACACAGGGCCCTGGGGGAGAGAGGGGTTACTGAGTGACAGTGTGAGGGATCTGGGTTAATATCAGTAGGGATACAGTCAGTAACACAGGGCGCTGGGGGGGAGAGGGGTCACTGAGTGACAGTGTGAGGGAGCTGGAGTAACATCAGTACAGATACAGTCAGTAACACAGGGCACTGGGGGGGGAGAGGGGTTACTGAGTGACAGTGTGAGGGAGCTGGATTAACATCAGTAGGGATACAGTCAGTAACACAGGGCCCTGGGGGGGAGAGGGGTCACTGAGTGACAGTGTGAGGGAGCTGGATTAACATCAGTAGGGATACAGTCAATAACACAGGGAACTGGGGGGGGGAGAGGGGTCACTGAGTGACAGTGTGAGGGGGCTGGGTTAATATCAGTACAGATACAGTCAGTAACACAGGGCCCTGGGGGGGAGAGGGGTTACTGAGTGACAGTGTGAGGGAGCTGGATTAACATCAGGAGAGTTACAGTCAGTAACACAGGGCGCTGGGGGGGAGAGGGGTTACTGAGTGACAGTGTGAGGGAGCTGGGTTAACATCAGTAGGGATACAGTCAGTAACACAGGGCGCTGGGGGAGGGAGAGGGGTCACTGAGTGACAGTGTGAGGGAGCTGGATTAACATCAGTAGGGATACAGTCAGTAACACAGGGCACTGGGGGGGGAGAGG
Organism: Chiloscyllium plagiosum; assembly: GCF_037043375.1. Lineage (NCBI taxonomy): Eukaryota > Metazoa > Chordata > Chondrichthyes > Orectolobiformes > Hemiscylliidae > Chiloscyllium > Chiloscyllium plagiosum. Next base: position 28,425,798 of record NW_028270176.1, on the reverse strand, counting down.
GGTCACTGAGTGACAGTGTGAGGGAGCTGGATTAACATCAGGAGAGTTACAGTCAGTAACACAGGGCGCTGGGGGGGAGAGGGGTTACTGAGTGACAGTGTGAGGGAGCTGGGTTAATATCAGTACAGATACAGTTAGTAACACAGGGCGCTGGGGGGAGAGGGGTTACTAAGTGACAGTGTGAGGGAGCTGGATTAACATCAGTAGGGATACAGTCAGTAACACAGGGCCCTGGGGGGGAGAGGGGTCACTGAGTGACAGTGTGAGGGAGCTGGATTAACATCAGTCGGGATACAGTTAGTAACACAGGGCGCTGGGGGGAGAGGGGTTACTGAGTGACAGTGTGAGGGAGCTGGATTAACATCAGTAGGGATACAGTCAGTAACACAGGGCGCAGGGGGGGGAGAGTTGTTACTGAGTGACAGTGTGAGGGAGCTGGATTAACATCAGTCGGGATACAGTCAGTAACACAGGGCGCTGGGGGGGGAGAGGGTTTACTGAGTGACAGTGTGAGGGAGCTGTATTAACATCAGTAGGGATACAGTCAGTAACACAGGGCACTGGGGGGGAGAGGGGTTACTGAGTGACAGTGTGAGGGAGCTGGATTAACATCAGTACAGATACAGTCAGTAACACAGGGCACTGGGGGGGGAGAGGGGTTACTGAGTGACAGTGTGAGGGAGCTGGGTTAACATCAGGAGAGTTACAGTCAGTAACACAGGGCGCTGGGGGGGAGAGGGGTTACTGAGTGACAGTGTGAGGGAGCTGGATTAACATCAGTAGAGTTACAGTCAGTAACACAGGGCGCTGGGGGGGAGAGGGGTTACTGAGTGACAGTGTGAGGGAGCTGGATTAACATCAGTAGGGATACAGTCAGTAACACAGGGCCCTGGGGGGGGAGAGGGGTTACTGAGTGACAGTGTGAGGGAGCTGGGTTAACATCAGGAGAGTTACCGTCAGTAACACAGGGCGCTGGGGGGGAGAGGGGTTACTGAGTGACAGTGTGAGGGAGCTGGATTAACATCAGTACAGATACAGTCAGTAACACAGGGCCCTGGGGGGGTGAGGGGTTACTGAGTGACAGTGTGAGGGAGATGGATTAACATCAGTAGGGATACAGTCAGTAACACAGGGCGCTGGGGGGAGAGGGGTCACTGAGTGACAGTGTGAGGGAGCTGGGTTAACATCAGGAGAGTTACAGTCAGTAACACAGGGCGCTGGGGGGGGGAGAGGGGTTACTGAGGGACAGTGTGAGGGAGCTGGGTTAACATCAGTACAGATACAGTCAGTAACACAGGGCACTGGGGGGGGGGAGAGGGGTTACTGAGGGACAGTGTGAGGGAGCTGGGTTAACATCAGTAGGGATACAGTCAGTAACACAGGGCTCTGGGGGGGGAGAGGGGTTACTGAGGGACAGTGTGAGGGAGCTGGGTTAACATCAGTACAGATACAGTCAGTAACACAGGGCCCTGGGGGGGAGAGGGGTTACTGAGTGACAGTGTGAGGGAGATGGATTAACATCAGTACAGATACAGTCACGAACACAGGGCGCTGTGTATGACACTCAGATATATTTCTCTTGTCTAGCTCCGTACCAGCCTCTGGTGTTATCAGCATCACAAGGGGATGTCCTCGATGTGGGTCTCCCTGTGAATTTGAGCTGCCGTTCCTTTGGGGGATTCCCAGCACCAGTTCTAAACTGGACTGATGACACTGGGAGACCTCTGCCCCTGGATATGGAAGAGACCACCTCTGTGGAAGCTGATCCGATAACGGGGCTGTACAATGTCTCCAGCACCATCCGGTTCATTGCCCCCCTCGGAATGTCGGTCCGCTGTTCCATCTTTAACAGGAGGATTTCGGAGCACCTACATTCCTCAGTGTGGACATGTAAGTGTTTTCATAGAGAGTTTGGTCTTCGCACAGCGGAGAACTGTCGCTCAAAAACACAGGGACCTGAACTCCTTACCACACCATCCGTCCTTTCAGTGCACATACTGGCTCCGGTAGTGAGAGAGTACAAGAGAGCATGGGGTTAGATACAGGGTAAAGTTCCATCTACACTGTCCCCCTATCAAACACTCCCAGGACAGGGACAGCACGGGGTTAGATACAGAGTAAAGCTCCCTCTACACTCTCCCCCATCAAACACTCCCAGGACAGGGACAGCACAGTGTTAGATACAGAGTAAAGCTCCCTCTACACTCTCCACCATCAAACACTCCCAGGACAGGGACAGCACGGTGTTAGATACAGAGTAAAGCTCCCTCTACACTGTCCTCATCAAACACTCCCAGGACAGGGACAGCACAGGGTTAGATACAGAGTAAAGCTCCCTCTACACTGTCCCCCCCATCAAACACTCCCAGGACTGGGACAGCATGGGTTTAGATACAGAGTAAAGCTTTCTCTACACTGTCCCCCATCAAACACTCCCAGGACAGGGACAGCACAGGGTTAGATACAGAGTAAAGCTCCCTCTACACTGTCCTCATCAAACACTCCCAGGACAGGGACAGCACAGGGTTAGATACGGAGTAAAGCTCCCTCTACACTGTCCCCCCCATCAAACACTCCCAGGACAGGGACAGCATGGGTTTAGATACAGAGTAAAGCTTTCTCTACACTGTCCCCCATCAAACACTCCCAGGACAGGGACAGCATGGGGTTACATACAGGGTAAAGCTCCCTCTACACTGTCCCCTTATCAAACACTCCCAGGACAGCTGGCAGCATGGGGTTAGATACAGAGTAAAGCTCCCTCTACACTGGCCCCCAACAAACACTCCCAGGACAGGGACAGCACAGGGTTAGATACAGAGTAAAGCTCCCTCTACACTGTCCCCCCATCAAACACTCCCAGGACAGGGACAGCATGGGGTTAGATATAGAGTAAAGCTTCCTCTACATTATCCCCCATCAAACACTCCCAGGACAGGGGCAGCATGGGGTTAGATACAGAGTAAAGCGCCCTCTACACGGTCCCACATCAAACACTCCCAGGACAGGGACAGCACAGGGTTAGATACAGAGTAAAGCTCTCTCTACACTGTCCCCAATCAAACACTCCCAGGACAGGGACAGCACAGGGTTAGATACAGAGTAAAGCTCTCTCTACACTGTCCCCAATCAAACACTCCCAGGACAGGGACAGCACAGGGTTAGATACAGAGTAAAGCTCTCTCTACACTGGAATGCTGCCAGACTCTGATGGGCCACCATGTGGGTATATGGAGAGAGGTCAGTGTGTGGGGTCTAGGGACTGACATGTTCACTGGTGTATGTGGAGAGGTATGGGGGGGGTGGGGTTGATGTGGGGAGGGTGTGCTGGGTCCTGGGTCAGAACTGTGGAACCCTGGGAGAATGGTATCTCAGCAGCAGCTGGTCACACACAGTGCTGACCTTCCCATTGTGTTGCTGCTATGAAGGAACAGGCACACCGCGTCACGGTGATTGACCACAGGACAGCCACCGTGAGCCGAAAATTTACCCAGAGTGCTTTCTTCCCTCCCTCCAACAGATACCCACACCGACTCCGGTTCACAGTCTGACGCTGGCTACCCTCAGTACCTCATCGCTCTCTCTGTGTCCATCACAGCTGTCGTCTGTGTGGGGCTCATTGCTGCGATCATCTGTTCACACAGAGGACGATACAGAGGTAAGAGCTCCCTTCTGGAATACTGTGTCCAGATCAGGTCACCCTGCGAGAGGAAGGATGGTACTTTCTGCTAAGGGTGCAGAAGAGATTCACCAGGATGTTGCTGGGACTGGAGGGTTGACGTTATCAGGCGAGCCTGGATATGCAGGGGCGACACAGTGCCTCAGTGGTTAGCTCTGCTGCCTCACGGGACCTGGGTTCAATCCCAGCCTCGGCCGACTGTCTGTGTGGAGTTTGCACATTCTCTACGTTTCTCTGTGAGTTTCCTCCGGGTGCACCAGTTTCCTCCCACAGTCCAAAGATGTGCAGGTTAGGGTGGATTGGCCATGCCAAATTACCCATAGTGCCCAGTGGTGTGCAGGTTAGGGTAGATTGGCCATGCTAAATTACCCATAGTGCCCAGGGATGTGCAAGTTAGGGTGGATTGGCCATGCTAAATTGTCCCATAGTGCCCAGGGATGTGTAGGTTAGGGTGGATTGGCCATGCTAAATTGTCCCATAGTGCCCAGGGATGTGTAGGTTAGGGTGGATTGGCCAAGCTAAATTGTCCCATAGTGCCCAGGGATGTGTAGGTTAGGGTGGATTGGCCATGCTAAATTGTCCCATAGTGCCCAGGGATGTGTAGGTTAGGGTGGATTGGCAATGCTAAATTGTCCCATAATGCTCAGGGATGTGCAGGTTAGGGTGGATTGGCCATGCTAAATTACCCATAGTGCCCAGGGATGTGCAGGTTAGGGTGGATTGGCCATGCTAAATTGTCCCATAGTGCCCAGGGATGTGCAGGTTAGGGTGGATTGGCGATGCTAAATTGTCCCATAGTGCCCAGGGATGTGTAGGTTAGGGTGGATTGGCCATGCTAAATTGTCCCATAGTGCCCAGGGATGTGTAGGTTAGGGTGGATTGGCCAAGCTAAATTGTCCCATAGTGCTCAGGGATGTGTAGGTTAGGGTGGATTGGCCAAGCTAAATTGTCCCATAGTGCTCAGGGATGTGCAGGTTAGGAAAGATTGGCCATGCTAAATTGTCCCATAGTGCCCAGGGATGTGCAGGTTAGGGTGGATTGGCCATACTAAATTGTCCCATAGTGTCCAGGGATGTGCAGGTCAGGGTGGATTGGCCATGCTAAATTGTCCCATAGTGCCCAGGGATGTGCAGGTTAGGGTGGATTGGCGATGCTAAATTGTCCCATAGTGCCCAGGGATGTGTAGGTTAGGGTGGATTGGCCATGCTAAATTGTCCCATAGTGCCCAGGGATGTGTAGGTTAGGGTGGATTGGCCAAGCTAAATTGTCCCATAGTGCTCAGGGATGTGTAGGTTAGGGTGGATTGGCCAAGCTAAATTGTCCCATAGTGCTCAGGGATGTGCAGGTTAGGAAAGATTGGCCATGCTAAATTGTCCCATAGTGCCCAGGGATGTGCAGGTTAGGGTGGATTGGCCATACTAAATTGTCCCATAGTGTCCAGGGATGTGCAGGTCAGGGTGGATTGGCCATGCTAAATTGTCCCATAGTGCCCAGGGATGTGCAGGTTAGGGTGGATTGGCCATGCTAAATTGTCCCATAGTGCTCAGGGATGTGTAGGTTAGGGTGGATTGGCCATGCTAAATTGTCCCATAGTGCCCAGGGATGTGTAGGTTAGGGTGGATTGGCCATGCTAAATTGTCCCATAGTGCCCAGGGATGTGCAGGTCAGGGTGGATTGGCCATGCTAAATTGTCCCATAGTGCCCAGGGATGTGCAGGTTAGGGTGGATTGGCCATGCTAAATTGTCCCATAGTGCCCAGGGATGTGCAGGTCAGGGTGGATTGGCCATGCTAAATTGTCCCATAGTGCCCAGGGATGTGCAGGTTAGGGTGGATTGGCCATGCTAAATTGTCCCATAGTGCCCAGGGATGTGTAGGTTAGGGTGGATAGTTCATGCTAAATTGCCCCATAGTGCCCAGGGATGTGCAGGTTAGGGTGGATTGGACATGCTAAATTCTCCCATAATGTTCAAGAAAGTGTAGGTTAGGCTGGATTAGTCAGGGGTAAGTTTAGGATAATAGAGTAGGGGAATGCGTCTGGGTGGATGACTCTTCAGAGGGTCGATGTGGATGTGTTGGTCCGAATGGCCTGTTTCCACACAGTAGGGATTCTATGAGACTGGGGCTGTTTTCCCTGGAGCGTCGGAGGCTGAGGGGTGACCTTACAGAGGTTTATAAACTTATGAGGGACATGGATAGGGTAAATAGGCAAAGTCTTTTCCCTGGGGTGGGGGAGTCCAGAACTAGAGGGGCATAGGTTTAGGGTGAGAGGGGAAAGATATAAAAGAGACCTAAGGGGCAACTTTTTCACACAGAGGGTGGTACGTGTATGGAATGAGCTGCCAGAGGATGTGGTGGAGGCTGGTACAATTACAACATTTAAGAGGCATTTGGATGGGTATATGAATAGGAAGGGTTTGGAGGGATATGGGCCGGGTGCTGGCAGGTGGGACTAGATTGGGTTGGGATATCTGGGTCGGCATGGACGGGTTGGGCCGAAGGGTCTGTTTCCGTGCTGTCACACTCTGACTATGAGACGTCAATCTTGCCCCTCCCCCACCTCCCTACCCAACCCCTCCCCCCCCTTTCAGGTCATGGAGCCATTTCCAGTCTCCAGGTGGAGACCATTTGGCCTGTTGGGTTTTTCCTGATAGCCCCTTCCGTGCCTCCACCCTCTGCCCTGTAGCTTCATATTGTTTAACCTCGGAAGGTACTGAGGCTGGAAATGAACAGCTGACTCCAGAGGGAGGGAGAGGAGGGGAGCCTGGTTGTGGCTGTCTCTCTGGGGTTGAAGGGCCTCGAATGGTCGCTCAGCACCTCCCTCCGTTCTGATTCCTTTCACACTCTCTCTCTCTCTCTCTCACACACAGGTGTGCCCACCACAGACACAGCAGAGAATCCCACCAAAACCGCTCCCTCGATGACAGGTATTCACTCAATCGTTTACCTCCACACCCATCTCCTCTCTCTCTTTATTTTCACATCCCCCTCTCTCTCTCCCCTTCTCTAAAATCCTCTCTCACACTCCCTCTCCTTTGTTCTCCCTCTCTTCAGCATCCTTCCTGTCTTGGACACTCACTCTCTACAATTCCTCTCTCTCTCTCTCTCTTTCACTATCTAATGCTCTCTCTCTCTGTCTCTCTTTCTCTCTCTTTCACTATCTCTCTCTCTCTCTCTCTCCCTGTCTCTCTCTCTCTTTCACTATCTGTCTCTCTTTCACTATCTGTCTCTCTCTCTTTCTCTTTCACTATCTGTCTCTCTCTCTCTCTCTCTTTCTCCTCCATTCCCCGATTCTCCTTCCTGTCTTTTCATTATTCCGACAGACGCTCTCTCTCTTCCCATCTCTCTTTCTCCTCCCCTCTTTATCTTTCCTCCTGTCTGTCTTTCTCCATCACTCTATCCTGACCCATTTACACTGACTGAGCCTGTGTGTGTGTGTGTGTGTGTGTGTGTGTATATATCGTCATGTGGATGGGCTATTTGGCCATGTGGGGCATCGCAGCTGAGCACCAGCCTGTCCTGTCAGCTGCAGCAGTCACTCCTCTGTTTAAATCTCACATCACCCTCCCCTCGCCTAACTCCTTAACCCCCTCCAGCCCCTACACCACTCCATATCTCTGTAACCCCCTCCATCCCCTCCATCCCCTCCCTATCTCTGTAACCCCCTCCAATCCCTATACCTCCTCCCTATCTCTGTAACCGCCTCCAGCCCCTACACCCCCTCCCTAACTCTGTAACCTCCTCCAGCCCCTACACCCCTCCCTATCTCTGTAACCCCCTGCAGCCCATACACCCCCTCCCTATCTCTGTAACCCCCTGCAGCCCCTACACCCCCTCCCTTTCTCTGTAACCCCCTCCAGCCCCTACACCCCCTCCCTATCTCTGTAACCCCCTGCAGCCCCTACACCCCCTCCCTTTCTCTGTAACCCCCTCCAGCCCCTACACCCCCTCCCTATCTCTGTAACCCCCTGCAGCCCCTACACCCCCTCCCTATCTCTGTCACCCCCTCCAGCCCCTACACCACCTCCCTACCTCTGTTACCCTCCTCCAGCCCCTACACCCCCTCCCTATCTCTGTAACCCCCTCCAGCCCCTACAACCCCTCCCTATCTCTGTAACCCCCTGCAGCCCCTACACCCCCTCCCTATCTCTGTAACCTCCTCCAGCCCCTACACCCCCTCCCTATCTCTGTAACCCCCTCCAGTCCCTACACCCCCTCCCTATCTCTGTAACCCCCTCCAGCCCCTACACCCCCTCCCTATCTCTGTAACCCCCTCCAATCCCTACACCCGCCCCTATCTCTGTAATCCCCTCCAATCCCTGCACCCCCTCCCTATCTCTGTAACCCCCTCCAGCCCCTACACCCCCTCCCTGTCTCTGTAACCCCCTCCAATCCCTACACCCCATCCCTATCTCTGTAACCCCCTCCAATCCCTGCACCCCCTCCCTATCTCTGTAACCCCCTCCAATCCCTACACCCCTCACTATCTCTGTAACCCCCTCCAGCCCCTACACCCCCTCCCTATCTCTGTAACCCCCTCCAATCCCTACACCCCATCCCTATCTCTGTAACCCCCTCCAATCCCTACACCCCCTCCCTATCTCTGTAACCCCCTCCAATCCCTACACCCGCCCCTATCTCTGTAATCCCCTTCCAGCCCCCGGACAGCAAGAATGACCAAGTGGTGTGCGATGGTTAAATGGAGAGTGGGACGTGTCTGAGTGAGGGGGTTGGAAGCCTGCAAATCCACTCAAAGCCACCAGGTGGGATGTGCGCGCTGGGTCCGACCATTAACATTGTCCCCCACTCTCGCCTCGCAGAGCTACAGGCCATTTAGAATGGGCGCTGGGAGACCCACCCCACTTTGTTGGGAAGCACGGACTGGAGGTACACCAAGTCAGGAAGAGCAGGTGATGCACCCCGGTGCTGAATAGCAGCTGGACCTGACAAGGAACACAAGCCTCACACCCAGCATCAGAGAACTCTGGAACATCAAAGAAAGAGTTGGGCGTCATGGAATTGCCGGATTAGGCTTGAGGCATTGGGAAGTCAGGAGTGGATGGAGAAGGAACTGAGGGAAGAGACACTTTGCATTTCTGTAGCGACTTTTACCATCCCACAATGCTTCACAGCTAGTTTTTATTCAGAATGAGGCCATCCACTGCCATGGAGAGGATGAGGGGATGTTGATTTGTACACAGCAAGATCCCATGACAAGGCAATGTGACTCTGATCATCTGACATGCTGACATCCAATAAACTCAGGGACACTTTGCTCCACTGATCAAATCTCCAGATCTCTGGGGATTCCCTCGGTGGATTCCCACTGAGGATCTGGAACTGAAAGTTGGAGTGATATTGGGATATGGTCATTGATATGCAAATCTATCTGTGGTTGGCCATTGTAGTCAACAGAAATGTCATACAAGAGTTGACCTAACAATATGTGAATGAAATATACTTTGTAAGTAATATTTGTGCAGTTTTGTAAATGGGAAGAAATGGTGTATAAATATCTGATTTTTTTAACAATTACTTTTTGTGGATTTTTATTACATGCCCCATCAAACACTCCCAGACAGGGACAGCGTGGGGTTAGATACAGAGTAAAGCTCCCTCTACACTGTCCCCCATCAAACACTCCCAGGACAGGGACAGCACGGGGTTAGATACAGAGTAAAGCTCCCTCTACACTGTCCCCCATCAAACACTCCCAGGACAGGGACAGCGTGGGGTTAGATACAGAGTAAAGCTCTCTCTACACTGTCCACCATCAAACACCCCCAGGACAGGGACAGTACGGGGTTAGATACAGAGTAAAGCTCCCTCTACACTGTCCCCCATCAAACACTCCCAGGACAGGGACAGCACGGGATTAGATACAGAGTAAAGCTCTCTCTACACTGTCCCCCATCAAAGTCTCCCAGATAGGTACAGCGTGGGGTTAGATACAGAGTAAAGCTCCCTCTACACTGTCCACCATCAAACACCCCCAGGACAGGGACAGCAAGGGGTTAGATACAGAGTAAAGCTCCCTCTACACTGTCCCCCATCAAACACTCCCAGGACAGGGACAGCACGGGGTTAGATACAGAGTAAAGCTCCCTCTACACTGTCCCCCATCAAACACTCCCAGGACAGGGACAGCATGGGATTAGATACAGAGTAAAGCCTCCTCTACACTGTCCCCATCAAACACTCCCAGGACAGGGGCAGCACAGTGTTAGATACAGAGTAAAGCTCCCTCTACACTGTCCCCATCAAACACTCCCAGGACAGGGACAGCACGGGGTTAGATACAGAGTAAAGCTTCCTCTACACTGTCCCCCCATCAAACGTTCCCAGGACAGGGACAGCACGGGGTTAGATACAGAGTAAAGCTTCCTCTACACTGTCCCCCCATCAAACATTCCCAGGACAGGGTCAGCATGGGGTTAGATACAGAGTAAAGCTCCCTTTTTTTTAGAAGAATACAGCGCAGTACAGGCCCTTTGGCCCTCGATGTTGCGCCGATCTAAGCCCACCTAACCTACACTAGCCCACTATCCTCCATATGCCTATCCAATGCCCGCTTAAATGCCCATAATGAAGGAGAGTCCACCACTGCTACTGGCAGGGCATTCCATGAACTCACGACTCGCTGAGTAAAGAACCTACCCCTAACATCTGTCCTATACCTACCCCCCCTTAATTTAAAGCTATGCCCCCTTGTAATAGCTGACTCCATACGTGGAAAAAAGTTCTCACTGTCGACCCTATCTAAACCCCTAATCATCTTATACACCTCTATCAAGTCACCCCTAAACCTTCTTTTCTCCAATGAAAACAACCCCAAGTGCCTCAGCCTTTCCTCATACGATCTTCCTACCATACCAGGCAACATCCTGGTAAACTTCCTCTGCACCCGTTCCAGTGCCTCCACATCCTTCCTATAGTATGGTGACCAAAACTGCACACAATACTCCAGATGTGGCCGCACCAGAGTCTTATACAACTGCATCATGACCTCAGGACTCCGGAACTCAATTCCTCTACCAATAAAAGCCAGTTTGCCATATGCCTTCTTCACCGCACTATTTACCTGGGTGGCAACTTTCAGAGATCTGTGTACATGGACACCAAGATCTTTCTGCTCATCCACACTACCAAGTATCCGACCATTAGCCCAGTACCCCGTCTTTTTATTACTCTTACCAAAGTGAATCACCTCACACTTAGTTACATTGAACTCCATTTGCCACCTTTCTGCCCAGTTCTGCAGCTTATCTATATCCCGCTGTAACCTGACACATCCTTCCTCACTGTCTACAACTCCTCCGACTTTCGTATCATCCGCAAACTTACTCACCCAACCTTCTAACCCCTCCTCCAGGTCATTTATAAAAATGACAAACAGCAATGGTCCCAAAACAGATCCTTGCGGAACACCGCTAGTGACGGCACTCCAAGATGAACCTTTACCATCAACTACTACCCTCTGTCTTCTTCCAGCCAGCCAATTCCTAATCCAAACCTCCAACTCACCCTCAATGCCACCCTCCCTCTACACTGTCCCCCCATCAAACACTCCCTGGACAGGGACAGCACGGGGTTAGATACAGAGTAAAGCTCCCTCTACACTGTCCCCCATCAAACACTCCCTGGACAGGGACAGCACGGGGTTAGATACAGAGTAAAGCTCTCTCTACACTATCCCCATCAAACACTCCCAGGACAGGGACAGCACGGGGTTAGATACAGAGTAAAGCTCCCTCTACAATATCCCCATCAAACACTCCCAGGACAGGGACAGCACGGGGTTAGATACAGAGTAAAGCTCCCTCTACAATATCCCTCTGCATAGTTTGTGCACGAGGCAGATTGCCAGGTATGAGGTTGCACTGGGCTGTGTCTCTGGGCTCTGTGTTCACTCTCTCTGTGTTCCCTGACTCTGCACTGTTCAATGCTGACAGTGGTCCATCCCTGCTCTATTTACTCTGTGCCCCTTTAGCCTGAGCGAAAAGCCACTGCTCCCCTCTCGCCAACGGTAACTCAGGCGGCTTGGTCTTGGTCACCAGCGGTGAGTTGCCAAGGGAGTGGACGTGTCTCTGCCTGGCACCGCGGTTCACCAGTTTCTGAGTGCCCTGTGTGCCAGCGGGGTAGGTGGCAATGACACCGAAACATGGCTTCCATCACACGGCCATGTCTCAAAGTCAAAGACCTCACTGCAACCCACCCTTCATTCGGCGGAGGTGGGGGGTGCCTCAGAACGGTCAGTCAAGGGGAACATGCGACATCCTGCTGCAGTACAGGCAGTCGCCCACCTGGGGGCAGTCAGGTCTGGAAGTTGGAGAGAGTGACTGTACCTTCCCCAGTACGGGGTGGGCGTGCGTCACAGTCAGCTCCATTTGATTACCTTTTATTTCTTTGTGTGTGATTTCTTTTTGTTATTTGTGTGTTACTGTGTGGGGTGGCACGGTGGCTCAGTGGTTAGCACTGCTGCCTCCCAGCGCTAGGGTCTCAGGTTCGATTCTAGCCTCGGGCGACTGTCTGTGCGGAGTTTGCACATTCTCCCCGTGTCTGTATGGGTTTGCTCTGGCTTTTTCCCACCGTCCAAAGATGTGCCGGTCAGGGTGAATTGGCCATGCTAAATTGCTGCATCAGTCAGAGGGAAATGGGTCTGGGTGGGTTACTCTTCAGAGGGTCGGTGTGGACTGGTTGGGCTGAAAGGGCCTGTTTCCACACTGTAGGGAATCTAATCTAAGCTGTACAAACAGATTCAAGAACAGTTTCTTCCCTAGTGTTATCAGACTGATGAATGGCCCTCTCATACATTAGGGTCAATCTTTCTCTAGCACCCTCTCTGCAGCTGTGACTATGAGATTCTGAATTCTCTGGTGTTTCCCTGAGGCACTTAACTAAGGGATGATTTGTCTGGTCAGCTAACGAGCCAATACTTTTCACTGTATATTGGTACACTTGACAATAATACATCAACTCAAAACCAAAGATGCTGGGAAATGGAGGAAACTAAGGGACAACGGTATTGGGGAGCATGGATACAGAGGGGACAGAGATTGTGAATGTTTCACAGCTTTCATCGATAGACACAGGTGAGGTGCCGGAAGACTGGAGGTTGGCAAACGTGGTGCCACTCTTAAAGAAGGGTGGTGAGGATTCTGGGTAATCCAAAATAGAGGACGGGAAAAATTCCTGGCTGTAAGAGCTGCTCCTTTTTTTTTTGAGGTATGGTAGGATGTTGGAGGTGATTTCCTTGAATTCCAGGAGTAGGAATTCCTGTTTTATAAGCTGTTGCATTGTTTTGGAACTTTGAGGAAAAAAAGGCAAAACAACAGCAGTTTAAAAGGGAGGAGAGCAGACAAAGGAAGCACGTGGTGAGGACAGTGCAAGAGAGAGAGGGAGAGAGAGAGAGAGTCTGCACAGTTACCGCCTTTGCTGTCTGAATTCGTATATCGCTGGACATCGAAGTGCATCTGGGAAAATTAACAAACAGTGAAACTCACAACTAATCTTGGAGGAACTGTTGGGCGAAGTTCACAGCACAGAATCAGATAAGTTAATTGTTGTTTTAAGTCTGTCCAAGAGAAAGGCTGCAGTAGTGGGTACAGTGGATTCTCTCTTGATTATATGTTTTTTGGAGATAAGTCTCTTGATTAAACTCAAAATATAAGCCATAGCTATTAATTTAACCTGGGGCAGTGTTTGTAGAGGAATAAGACGGTGTTATTTTCTGGGTCTGTAGATTGTGAAGGAGCAAAAATGAGATGTACTTCTTGTCAGACGTGGGAGAGTTTAAGGGTTACTGCGGATTATATCTGCCATAAATGCTGTTGGATGCAAATATTATCAGATCGAGTGGATCGGTTGGAGAGACTGACAGAAGCGATGAGGAATTTGCAACAGCAACAGTATGTGATGGACGGCAGTTATAGGAAGGGGGGCAAGTCTCAGATACAGTCACATAGATGGGTTAACTCCAGGAAGGGTGAGAGAGGTCGGCACCTAGGGCAGGAGTCTTTTGTGGATATACCCATTTCAATCAGGTATGCTGTTTTGGAAAATGTAGGGGGTGATGGATTCTCAGGGGAACGTAGCACAAACAGCCAAGTTTCTGGTATTGAGACTGGCTCTAATGCAATGAGGGGTACATCGGCTTCCAAGAGATCAATTGTATTAGGGGATTCTGTAGTCAGAAATACAGACAGATGTTTCTGTGGCCAGCAGAGAAAAAGCAGAATGGTGTGTTGTTTCCCTGGTGCCAGGATCAAGGATGTCTCAGAGAGGGTGCAGAATGTTCTCACGGGGGAGAGGGGCCAACAAGAGGTCATTGTCCATATGAGAACCAACAACATTGGGAGGGAAAAGGTTGAGATTCTGAAGGGAGATTACAGAGAGTTCGGCAGAAATTTAAAAAGGAGGTCCTCAAGGGTAGTAATATCTGGATTACTCCCAGTGCTATGGGCTAGTGAGGGCAGGAATAGGAGGATAGAGCAGATGAATGCATGGCTGAGGAGCTGGTGTATGGGAGAAAGATTCACATTTTTGGATCATTGGAATCTATTTTGGGGTAGAAGTGACCTGTACAAGAAGGACGGATTGCACCTAAATTGGAAGGGGACTAATATACTGGCAGGGAGATTTGCTAGAACTGTTTGGGAGGATTTAAACTAGTAAGGTGGGGGGTTGGGACCCAGGGAGATAGTGAGGAAAGAGATCGATCTGAGACAGGTACAGCTGAGAACAGAAGTGAGTCAAACAGTCAGGGCAGGCCGGGACAAGGTAGGACTAATAAATTAAACTGCATTTATTTCAATGCAAGGGGCCTAACAGGGAAGGCAGATGAACTCAGGGCATGATTAGGAACATGGGATTGGGATATCATAGCAATTACGGAAACATGGCTCACGGATGGGCAGGACTGGCAGCTTAATGTTCCAGGATACAAATGCTACAGGAAGGATAGAAAGGGAGGCAAGAGAGGAGGGGGAGTGGCATTTTTGATAAGGGATAGCATTACAGCTGTGCTGAGGGAGGATATTCCCGGAAATACATCCAGGGAAGTTATTTGGGTGGAACTGAGAAATAAGAAAGGGATGATCACATTATTGGGATTGTATTATAGACCCCCCAATAGTCAGAGGGAAATTGAGAAACAAACTTGTAAGAAGATCTCAGCTATCTGTAAGAATAATAGGGTAGTTATGGAAGGGGATTTTAACTTTCCAAACATCGACTGGGACTGCCATAGTGTTAAAGGTTTAGATGGAGAGGAATTTCTTAAGTGTATACTAGACAACTTTCTGATTCAGTATGTGGATGTACCTCCTAGAGAAGGTGCAAAACTTGACCTACTCTTGGGAAATAAGGCAGGGCAGGTGACTGAGGTGTCAGTGGGGGAGCACTTTGGGGCCAGCAACCATAATTCTGTTAGTTTTAAAATAATGATGGAAAAGGATAGACCAGATCTAAAAGTTGAAGTTCTAAATTGGAGAAAGGCCAATTTTGACGGTATCAGGCAAGAACTTTCTAAAGCTGATTGGAGGCAGATGTTCGCAGGTAAAGGGACGGCTGGAAAATGGAAAGCCTTCAGAAATGAGATAACAAGAATCCAGAGAAAGTATATTCCTGTCAGGGTGAAAGGGAAGGCTGGTAGGTATAGGGAATGCTGGATGACTAAAGGAATTGAGGGTTTGGTTAAGAAAAAGAAGGAAGCATATGTCAGGTATAGACAGGATAGATCGAGTGAATCCTTAGAAGAGTATAAAGGAAGTAAGAGTATACTTAAGAGGGAAATCAGGAGGGCAAAAAGGGGACATGAGATAGCTTTGGCAAATAGAATTAAGGAGAATCCAAAGGGTTTTTACAAATATATTAAGGACAAAAGGGTAACTAGGGAGAGAATAGGGCCCCTCAAAGATCAGCAAGGCAGCCTTTGTGTGGAGCCACAGAAAATGGGGAAGATACCAAATGAATATTTTGCATCAGTATTTACTGTGGAAAAGGATATGGAAGATACAGACTGTAGGGAAATAGATGGTGACATCTTGCAAAATGTCCAGATTACAAAGGAGGAAGTGCTGGATGTCTTGAAACGGTTAAAGGTGGATAAATCCCCAGGACCTGATCAGGTGTACTCTAGAACTCTGTGGGAAGCTAGAGAAGTGATTGCTGGGCCTCTTGCTGAGATATTTGTATCATCGATAGTCACAGATGAGGTGCCGGAAGACTGGAGGTTGGCAAACGTGGTGCCACTGTTTAAGAAGGGTGGTAAAGACAAGCCAGGGAACTATAGACTGGTGAGCCTGACCTCGGTGGTGGGCAAGTTGTTGGAGGGAATCCTGAGGGACAGGACGTACATGTATTTGGAAAGGCAAGGACTGACTCGGGACAGTCAACATGGCTTTGTGCGTGGGAAATCATGTCTCACAAACTTGATTGAGTTTTTTGAAGAAGTAACAAAGAGGATTGATGAGGGCAGAGCAGTAGATGTGATCTATATGGACTTCAGTAAGGCGTTTGACAAGGTTCCCCATGGGAGACTGATTAGCAAGGTTAGATCTCATGGAATACAGGGAGAACTAGCCATTTGGATACAGAACTGGCTCAAAGGTAGAAGACAGAGGGTGGTGGTGGAGGGTTGTTTTTCAGACTGGAGGCCTGTGACCAGTGGAGTGCCACAAGGATCGGTGCTGGGTCCTCAATTTTTGTCCTTTACATAAATGATTTGGATGCGAGCATAACAGGTACAGTTAGTAAGTTTGCAGATGAGACCAAAATTGCGGGTGTAGTGGACAGCGAAGAGGGTTACCTCAGATTACAACAGGATCTGGACCAGATGGGCCAATGGGCTGAGAAGTGGCAGATGGAGTTTAATTCAGATAAATGTGAGGTGCTGCATTTTGGGAAAGCAAATCTTAGCAGGACTTATACACTTAATGGTAAGGTCCTAGGGAGTGGTGCTGAACAAAGAGACCTTGGAGTGCAGGTTCATAGCTCCTTGAAAGTGGAGTCGTAGGTAGATAGGATAGTGAAGAAGGTGTTTGGTATGCTTTCCTTTATCAGTCAGAGTATTGAGTACAGCAGTTGGGAGGTCATGTTGTGACTGTACAGGACATTGGTTAGGCCACTGTTGGAATATTGCGTGCAATTCTGGTCTCCTTCCTATCGGAAAGATGTTGTGAAACTTGAAAGGGTTCAGAAAAGATTTACAAGGATGTTGCCAGGGTTGGAGGATCTGAGCTACAGGGAGAGGCTGAACAGTCTGGGGCTGTTTTCCCTGGAGCGTCGGAGGCTGAGGGGTGACCTTATAGAGGTTTACAAAATCATGAGGGGCATGGACAATGTCTTTTCCCTGGGGTGGGGGAGTCCAGAACTAGAGGGCATAGGTTTAGGGTGAGAGGGGAAAGATATAAAAGGGACCTAAGGGGCAACGTTTTCACGCAGAGGGTGGTACGTGTATGGAATGAGCTGCCAGAGGAAGTGGTGGAGGCTGGTACAATTGCAACATTTAAGAGGCATTTGGATGGGTATATGAATAGGAAGGGTTTGGAGGGATATGGGCCGGGTGCTGGCAGGTGGGACTAGATTGGGTTGGGATATCTGGTCGGCATGGACAGGTTGGACAGAAGGGTCTATTTCCATGCTGTACATCTCAATGACTCTATGGTGTATAGTTCCCTGGCTTGTCCTTAGAGTCGGAAATGTGTTGCTGGAAAAGCGCAGCAGGAAGAAGGGCTTATGCCCGAAACGTCGATTCTCCTGTTCCCTGGATGCTGCCTGACCTGCTGCGCTTTTCCAGCAACATATTTCCAGCTCTGATCTCCAGCATCTGCAGACCTCACTTTGTCCTTAGAGTCAGTGAGCTTGACCTCGGTGCTGGGCAAGTTGTTGGAGGGAATCCTGAGGGACAGGATATACATGTATTTGGAAAGGCAAGGACTGATTAGGAATAGTCACCATGGCTTTGTGTGCAGGAAATCATGTCTCACAAACTTGATTGAGTTTTTTGAAGAAGTAACAAAGATGATTGATGAGGGCAGAGGAGGAGATGTGATCTATATGGACTTCGGTGAGGTGCTTGACAAGATTCCCCATGGGAGACTGATTAGCAAGGTTAGATCTCATGGAATACCGGGAGAACTAGCCATTTGGATACAGAACTGGCTCAAATGTAGAAGACAGAGGGTGGTGGTGAAGGGTTGTTTTTCAGACTGGAGGCCTGTGACCAGTGGAGTGCCACAAGGATCGGTGCTGGGTCCTCTACTTTTCATCATTTATATAAATGATTTGGATGTGCACATGGGAGATACAGTTAGTAAGTTTGCAGATGACACTAAAATTGGAGGTGCAGTGGACAGCGAAGAGGACAGATTACAACAGGATCTGGACCAGATGGGCCAATGGGCTGAGAAGTGGCAGATGGAGTTTAATTCAGATAAATGCGAGGTGCTGCATTTTGGGAAAGCAAATCTCAGTAGGACTTATGCACGTAATGGTAAGGTCCTAGGGAGTGTTGCTGAACAAAGAGACCTTGGAGTGCAGGTTCATAGCTCCTTGTTTACCTGCGTGTCCATTTTCACAGAGCTAAGTTGTGTATGAATCCAACACCAGAACGATCCCCTGGCTGAACCTTCAATGAACAACAGTACATAACAATGGAACTCTGGGCACTTACAGGGACAGGTACTGTTGGTGAAATCCCAGTCAGATTCCACCATTACTCAGGAGGTAGCCATTTTGGGTTGTGAGACTTAACTTGCTTCCTTGAGCCGGTCTTATTTTGTTTACTACATGTTGAAATCATTGCTTCAGTATTGGATTGTCTGTGATTCACTCAAAATAGGGAGTATAGAGGTGAGGACTTGATATAGAGTCATAGAGATGTACAGCACAGAAACAGACCCTTCGGTCCAACCCGTCCATGCTGACCCAGATATCCCAACCCAATCTAGTCCCACCTGCCAGCACCCGGCCCATATCCCTCCAAACCCTTCCTACTTTTGCAAGGTTTGTGAAGGTTTGTAGCTCAGGTTGAGATTTAGGGTGTAGGTTTGCTCGCTGAGCTGTAGGTTTGATATCCAGATGTTTCATTACCTGGCTAGGTAACATCATCAGTGGCGACCTCCAAGTGAAGCGAAGCTGTTGTCTCCTGCTTTCTATTTATATGTTTGTCCTGGATGGGGTTCCTGGGGTTTGTGGTGATGTCATTTCCTGTTTGTTTTCTGAGAGGTTGATAGATGGCATCTAGATCTATGTGATTGTTTATGGCGTTGTGGTTGGAGTGCCAGGCCTCTAGGGATTCTCTGGCATGTCTTTGCTTAGCCTGTCCCAGGATAGATGTGTTGTCCCAGTCGAAATGGTGGGTTTTTTTCATCCGTGTGTAGGGCTACGAGGGAGAGAGGGTCATGTCTTTTTGTGGCTAGCTGGTGTTCGTGTATCCTGGTGGCTAACTTTCTTCCTGTTTGTCCTACGTAGTGTTTGTGGCAGTCCTTGCATGGAATTTTTGTTGACGACCATGGGTTGTACTGGGTCTTTTAAGTTTGTTAGTTTTTGTTTGAGAGTGTTGGTGGGTTTGTGTGCTACTAGGATTCTGAGGGGTCTTAGTAGTCTGGCAGTCATTTCTGAAACCTCTTTGATGTATGGCAAGGTGGTTAGGGTTTCTGGCTATGTTTGGTCTGCTTGTCGTGGTTTGTTCTTGAGGAATCTGCGCACTGTATTATTTGAGTATCCGTTCTTATTGAACACGTTGTATAGGTGGTTCTCCTCTGTTTTCCGAAGTTCATCTGTGCTGCAATCTAGGACTACGTAGGACAACCAGGAAGAAAGTTTGCCACCAGGATACACGAACACCAGCTAGCCACAAAAAGACACGACCCCCTCTCCCTCGTAGCCCTACACACGGATGAAAAAAACCACCATTTTGACTGGGACAACACATCTATCCTGGAACAGGCTAAGCTAAGACATGCCAGAGAATTCCTAGAGGCCTGGCACTCCAACCACAATGCCATAAACAAACACATAGATCTAGACGCCAACTATCAACCCCTCAGAAAATGACCAGGAAATGACATCACCACAAACCCCAGGAACCCCATCCAGGAGAAAGATATAAATAGAAAGCAGGAGACAACAGCTTCGCTTCACTTGGAGGTCGCCACTGATGATGTTACCTAGCCAGGTAATGAAACGTCTGGATATCAAACCTACAGCTCAGCGAGCAAACCTACACCCTAAATCCTTCCTATTCATATACCCATCCAAATGCCTTTTAAATGTTGTAATTGTACCATCCTCCACCACATCCTCTGGCAGCTCATTCCATACACGTACCACCCTCTGTGTGAAAAAGTTGCCCCTTAGGTCTCTTTTATATCTTTCTCCTCTCACCCTAAACCTATGTCCCTCTAGTTCTGGACTCCCCCACCCCAGGGAAAAGACTTTGTCTATTCACCCTAACCATGCCCCTCATGATTTTATAAACCTCTATAAGGTCACCCCTCAGCCTCCGACGCTCCAGGGAAAACAGCCCCAGCCTGTTCAGCCTCTCCCTGTAGCTCAGATCCTCCAACCCTGGCAACATCTTTGTAAATCTTTTCTGAACCCTTTCAAGTTTCACAGCATCCTTCCGATAGGATATGGTGGAGGTTCCTGGGGTTTGGGGATGTAGATTGACGGTATGGATTGGCAAGTCGTGGGTGGTCACAGTGAGTTGGACAGTGGGGGTGGAATGAATTAGTGGATTGCTGTTAAAATCCAGCCAATGGGCACGTGAGACTCAGAGCTACACCTGGCTGTGAGACTTGACACACTGACGCTGGATTGGCCTGTGATCTGTAGAGAGGAGAGAAGGCTATCCACGGCTGGAGAGTGGTGTGGAATTCTCTGCTACAGAAAACGTGGAATATTTTCAAAAAGGAGATAGAGATGGATCTTGGGGCTAAATGGTGTAGGGGAGAGAAGACAGGAATAGGCGGCTGGGTTGGTTGATGTGCTTGGCTCAGTGGTTAGCACTGCTGTGTCACGGTGCCTGACATCTTTGTTGGGCAAGTTGTTGGAGGGAATCCTGAGGGACAGGACGTACATGTATTTGGAAAGGCAAGGACTTATTCGGGACAGTCAACATGGCTTTGTGCGTGGGAAATCATGTCTCACAAACTTGATTGAGTTTTTTGAAGAAGTAACAAAGAGGATTGATGAGGGCAGAGCAGTAGATGTGATCTATATGGACTTCAGTAAGGCGTTTGACAGGTTCCCCATGGGAGACTGATTAGCAAGGTTAGATCTCATGGAATACAGGGAGAACTAGCCATTTGGATACAGAACTGGCTCAAAGGTAGAAGACAGAGGCTGGTGGTGAAGGGTTGTTTTTCAGACTGGAGGCCTGTGACCAGTGGAGTGCCACAAGGATTGGTGCTGGGCCCTCTACATTTCATCATTTATATAAATGATTTGGATGCGAGCATAAGAGGTACAGTTCATAAGATTGAAGATGACCCCAAAATTGGAGGTGTAGTGGACAATGAAGAGGGTTACCTCAGATTACAACAGGATCTGGACCAGATGGGCCAATGGGCTGAGAAGTGGCAGATGGAGTTTAATTCAGATAAATGCGAGGTACTGCATTTGGAGAAAGCAAATCTTAGCATGACTTATACACTTAATGGTAAGGTCCTGGGGAGTGTTACTGAACAAAGAGACCTTGGAGTGCAGGTTCATAGCTCCTTGAAAGTGGAGTTGCAGGTAGATAGGATAGTGAAGAAAGCGTTTGGCATGCTTTCCTTTATTGGTCAGAGTATTGAGGACAGGAGTTGGGAGGTCATGTTGCGGCTGTACAGGACATTGGTTAGGCCACTGTTGGAATATTGCATGCAATTCTGGTCTCCTTCCTATAGGAAGGATGTTGTTAAACTTGAAAGGGCTCAGAAAAGATTTACAAGGATGTTGCCAGGGTTGGAGGATTTGAGCTACAGGGAGAGGCTGAACAGTCTGGGGCTGTTTTCCCTGGAGCGTCGGAGGCTGAGGGGTGACCTTATAGAGGTTTATAAAATCATGAGGGGCATGGATAGGATAAATAGACAATGTCTTTTCTCTGGGGTGGGGGAGTCCAGAACTAGAGGGCATGGGTTTAGGGTGAAAGGGGAAAGATATAAAAGAGACCTAAGGGGCAACATTTTCACACAGAGGGTGGTACGTGTATGGAATGAGCTGCCAGAGGAAGTGGTGGAGGCTGGTACAATTGCAACATTTAAGAGGCATTTGGATGGGTATATGAATAAGAAGGGTTTGGAGGGATATGGGCCGGGTGCTGGCAGGTGGGACTAGATTGGGTTGGGATATCTGGTTGGCATGGACGGGTTGGACCGAAGGGTCTGTTTCCGTGCTATACATCTCTATGACTCTATGACCTGGGTTCGATCCCATCCTTTGGCGACTGTCTGTGTGGGATTGGCATGTTCTCCCTGTGAGTTTCCTTTGGGTGTTCTGGTTTAGAACAAAGAACATAGAACATAGAACATAGATCATAGAACATAGAACATAGAACAGTACAGCACAGAACAGGCCCTTCAGCCCACGATGTTGTGCCGACCATTGATCTTCATGTATGCACCCTCAAATTTCTGTGACCATCTGCATGTCCAGGAGTCTCTTAAATGTCCCCAATGACCTTGCTTCCACAACTGCTGCTGGCAACGCCTTCCATGCTCTCACAACTCTCTGTGTAAAGAACCCGCCTCTGACATCCCCTCTATACTTTCCTCCAACCAGCTTAAACTATGACCCCTCGTGTTAGCCATTTCTGCCCTGGGAAATAGTCTCTGGCTATCGACTCTGTCTATGCCTCTCATTACCTTGTACATCTCAATTAGGTCCCCTCTCCTCCTCCTTTTCTCCAATGAAAAAAGTCTGAGCTCAGTCAACCTCTCCTCATAAGATAAGCCCTCCAGTCCAGGCAGCATCCTGATAAACCTCCTCTGAACCCTCTCCAAAGTATCCACATCTTTCCTATAATAGGGCGACCAGAACTGGACGCTGCATTCCAAGTGCAGTCTAACCAAAGTTTTATAGAGCTGCAACAAGGTCTCACGGCTCTTAAACTCAATCCCCCTGTTAATGAAAGCCAAAACACCATATGCTTTCTTAACAACCCTGTCCACTTGGGTGGCCATTTTAAGGGATCTATGTACCTGCACACCAAGATCCCTCTGTTCCTCCACACTACCAAGAATCCTATCCTTAATCCTGTACTCAGCTTTCAAATTCGACCTTCCAAAATGCATCACTTCACATTTATCCAGGTTGAACTCCATCTGCCACCTCTCAGCCCATCTCAGCATCCTGTCAATGTCCCGCTGCAGCCTACAACAGCCCTCTATACTGTCAACGACACCTCCAACCTTTGTGTCATTTGCAAACTTGCTGACCCATCCTTCAATTCCCTCATCCAAGTCATTAATAAAAATTACAAACAGAGGCCCAAGGACAGAGCCCTGTGGAACACCACTCACCACAGACTTCCAGGCAGAATATTTTCCTTCTACTACCACTCACTGTCTTCTGTTGACCAGCCAATTCTGTATCCAGACAGCTAAGTTCCCCTGTATCCCATTCCTCCTGACCTTCTGAATGAGCCTACCATGGGGAACCTTATCAAGTGCCTTGCTGAAGTCCATATACACCACATCCACAGCTCGACCCTCATCAACTTGTCTAGTAACATCCTCAAAGAAATCGATAAGGTTTGTGAGGCATGACCTGCCCCTCACAAAGCCATGTTGACTGCATTTAATAAAGCCATGCTCTTCCAGATGGTCATAAATCCTATCCCTCAGAATCCTTTCTAACACCTTACAGATGTGAGACTTACTGATCTGTAATTGCTGGGGATTTCCCTATTTCCTTTCTTGAAGAGAGGAATTACATTTGCCTCTCTCCAGTCCTCAGGTACGACTCCAGTGGAGAGCGAGGATGCAAAGATCTTCACAAGCGGTGAAGCAATCGCATTTCTCGTTTCCCAAAACAGCCGAGGACAAATCTGGTCAGGGCCTGGTGACTTGTCAATCTTAATGTGTCCTCACATGGTCTACTGAAGTGAGGTTAGGGTGGTTTACGTTACCCCGTAAGTGTCCAGGAAAGTACAGTTTAGTTCACAGTAAACCTGGGGTGACGGGGAATAGGCTCCGTCTGGGTGGAATACTGGTCGGAACGCAGACTCCTTTCACACTATTGGAATTCTGTGCAATCAGCCGCTGACTGGGATGGCCGGGAAGGGAGCGTTTGAGACATGGGAACAGGCTGGATAGGCTGGGACTTTTTTTTCCCTGGAATGTAATAGGTTGGGGGAGGGTGACCCTATAGCAGCTTATAAAGTCATGAGGAGCATAGAGAAAGTGAACAGGCAGCTGTCTTTTCCCTGAAATAGGTGGGGGCCGCGTTGGGATACGGGATTTCGAGACTGGGGGAGGGGGGATGTTTTAAGGTGAGACAAGAGCGTTTTAAATCAGACATGAGGGGCAATTCTTTTGACAGAGAGGGTGGTCCGTGTGTGGAATGAGCTTCCTGAGGAAGTGGGGGTTGTTACAACGTTTAAGAGACATTTGGATAAGGACATGAACAGGAAAGGGTTGGAGGGAGATAGAGCAGGCAGATGGGACTAGTTTAGTTTGGGATTAGAGTTGGCAAGGACTGATCAGGCCGTAGGGTCTATTTCCACACTGTAGGACTCCATGAATGGCACAGCTGATTGGCCCTAGTCCTGTTGCTATGGAGATGGGGGGCAGGAAGGAGGCTGTTAGCCCACGACCTTCACCCTCGCCTCCAAGTTCCCTCTGGTGACTCCCAGACCCCGTTCTGGACGAGCTGGGGTAAGAGGTGGGTGAGGGTTGGACGCACAGGGAGCAGTTCTGCTGCAGCTCTGATGAGAACAGGAAGTTGATGATGCAGCAGGAAGCAGCCAGCCCTCAGTCGGTGGGGAACAGGTCTACCTCTGATGGTTCATCTTTTTGTTTTGGGTTGGGACTTCCTGCAGATCTGAGGCGACGGGTTTTTTTGCCCCACCATCGTGCCACAGATCTGGAAACGGTGTGAGGGCCGGTCGCGACTCAGAGGACCTGGTTGTCGCTTCTCTCAAACAAAGGTGGCGAGTGAGGTAGGTGGCACTAACGCTCATGGTTTCACTCATGGTTTGAAAGCAAAAATAACATGTCTCTTTCAGACACTCCCTCTCCTCCTCCAGGCGTTTCAAGTTGACTTTGAGCACACTTTCATTTTGAGTATTTCTCGAAGGAAGTCTCCTACAAAACCGTTCGCCATCTTCCCCCCCTCCCCCACCAAAAAAAAAAGTAAACATTCAAGTTCATGCGCGGATGATTCAAAATAGTGTTCAGTTCTCAGCGATCTTAGTTTACCCTTTCTCAAAGTATCTCTCTAACCTTTCGCACTTTCTCCCCACAGCTCACAATTACCAGTGGTCTGGGTAAAGATGAGATTTAATCTGCTGTGCAAGAGCACATTGTCAAAGGCTATATCATACCAACTATTGATAAGCTAACTTTCAATTGTGTGCCCAAATCTTGACTCTCTCTTGGGCATACTCTCTCTCCACAGCAGACACAAGGACACCTTCTTGTCTGATTTTGTTAGAATTCTGAAACAACCTCTCAAATTTCAAATTTAATGTCGATCTCTGTACACGTTCTCTGCAGCTGTAACATTGTTCAGTTCTATTACCACAATGGAAAGCACGCAAAACACAACATTTCACTGTACCGAGGTACACCTAACGATAATATATCAAAGTAAATCCTGTCTCCCTCCCTCGATCCAACTCTCTCAGTACTTTGCTCCTTCTTTCAAGGCCTCGCACACACTTTCCTTCTCTATGTCTCTCGATTTCCTCTCCCCCCATCATGGGATGTGGGCATCGCTGGCTTTTTATCGCCCCCCCTGTCCCTAGTTGCCCCCCTCCTCCCCTTGAGAAGGTGGGGGTGAGCTGCCTTCTTGAGCCGCTGCAGTCCATGTGCTGTGGGTAGACCCACAATGTCCCTGAGGGAGGGAATCCCAGGATTCTGACCCAGGAAGGAACAGCCGATATATTTCCATGTCGGGAGGGAAAGGGGCTCAGAGGGAAACTTGCAGGGGGTGGTGTTCCCATGTACCTGCTGCCCCTTGTCCTTCTAGATGGAAGTGGCCATGGGTTTGGAAGGTGCTGCCTGAGGGTCTTTGGTGAGTTCCTGCAGTGGGTCTTGTAGCTGGTACACACTGCTGTTACTGAGTGTCGGAGGGGGGAGGGAGGGGATGGTACACACTGCTGTTACTGAGCGTCGGTGGGGGGAGGGAGGGGGGGGGAGGGGATGGTACACACTGCTGTTACTGAGCGTCGGTGGGGGGGAGGGAGGGGATGGTACACACTGCTGTTACTGAGCGTCGGTGGGGGGAGGGAGGGGATGGCACACACTGCTGTTACTGAGTGTCGGTGGGGGAGGGAGGGGATGGTACACACTGCTGTTACTGAGCGTCGGTGGGGGGGGGAGGGGATGGTACACACTGCTGTTACTGAGCGTCGGTGGGGGGAGGGGGGGGGGGGGAGGGGATGGTACACACTGCTGTTACTGAGCGTCGGTGGGGGGGAGGGAGGGGATGGTACACACTGCTGTTACTGAGTGTCGGTGGGGGGAGGGAGGGGGGGGGAGGGGATGGTACACACTGCTGTTACTGAGCGTCGGTGGGGGGGAGGGAGGGGATGGTACACACTGCTGTTACTGAGCGTCGGTGGGGGGAGGGAGGGGATGGTACACACTGCTGTTACTGAGTGTCGGTGGGGGAGGGAGGGGATGGTACACACTGCTGTTACTGAGTGTCGGTGGGGGAGGGAGGGGATGGTACACACTGCTGTTACTGAGCGTCGGTGGGGGGAGGGAGGGGATGGTACACACTGCTGTTACTGAGGGTCGGTGGGGGAGGGAGGGGATGGTACACACTGCTGTTACTGAGCGTCGGTGGGGGGAGGGAGGGGATGGTACACACTGCTGTTACTGAGCGTCGGTGGGGGAGGGAGGGGATGGTACACACTGCTGTTACTGAGTGTCGGTGGGGGGAGGGAGGGGATGGTACACACTGCTGTTACTGAGCATCGGTGGGGGAGGGAGGGGATGGTACACACTGCTGTTACTGAGGGTCGGTGGGGGGAGGGAGGGGATGGTACACACTGCTGTTACTGAGCGTCGGTGGGGGGAGGGAGGGAATGGTACACACTGCTGTTACTGAGCGTCGGTGGGGGGAGGGAGGGGATGGTACACACTGCTGTTACTGAGCGTCGGTGGGGGAGGGAGGGGATGGTACACACTGCTGTTACTGAGCGTCGGTGGGGGGGGGGAGGGGATGGTACACACTGCTGTTACTGAGCGTCGGTGGGGGGAGGGAGGGGATGGTACACACTGCTGTTACTGAGCGTCGGTGGGGGGAGGGAGGGGATGGTACACACTGCTGTTACTGAGGGTCGGTGGGGGGAGGGAGGGGATGGTACACACTGCTGTTACTGAGCGTCGGTGGGGGGAGGGAGGGGATGGTACACACTGCTGTTACTGAGCGTCGGTGGGGGGAGGGAGGGGCTGGTACACACTGCTGTTACTGAGCGTCGGTGGGGGAGGGAGGGGATGGTACACACTGCTGTTACTGAGCGTCAGTGGGGAGAGGGAGGGGATGGTACACACTGCTGTTACTGAGCGTCGGTGGGGGGGAGGGAGGGGATGGTATACACTGCTGTCACTGAGCGTCGGTGGGGGGAGGGAGGGGATGGTACACACTGCTGTTACTGAGCGTCGGTGGGGGGGAGGGAGGGGATGGTACACACTGCTGTTACTGAGTGTCGGTGGGGGCAGGGAGGGGATGGTACACACTGCTGTTACTGAGCGTCGGTGGGGGGGAGGGAGGGGATGGTATACACTGCTGTCACTGAGCGTCGGTGGGGGGAGGGAGGGGATGGTACACACTGCTGTTACTGAGCGTCGGTGGGGGGAGGGAGGGGATGGTACACACTGCTGTTACTGAGCGTCGGTGGGGGGAGGGAGGGGATGGTACACACTGCTGTTACTGAGCGTCAGTGGGGGAGGGAGGGGATGGTACACACTGCTGTTACTGAGCGTCGGGGGGGGGGGGGATGTTTGTGGATGTGGGGCTAATCCAGCGGGGGCTGCTCTCGCCATGTCTTTTTGTTCCCAATTGTTGTTGGTGTGTGTGTGTGTCTATGTGCGTGTGTATCTGTACATGTGTATGCATGTGTGAATGTACGTGCCTGTGTAGGTGTGTGAGTGTGTTTGCGTGTGTGAGTGTGTATGTGTGTAGGTATGTGTGTGTTTAGGTGTGTGTGAGTGTGTATGTAGGTATGTGTGAGAGTATTTGTGTAGGTGTGGGTGTGTGTGAGTGTGTGTGTGTAGGTGTGTGTGTGTGAGTGTGTGTGTGTAGGTGTGAGAGAGTGTGTGTGAATGTGTGTGTAGGTGTGTGTTCGTGTGAGTGTGTGTGTACGTGAGTGTGTGTGTGTGCCTGTGTGTGTGTAGGAGTGTGTGTAGGTGTGTGTGTGAGTGTGTGTGTTTAGGTGTGAGAGTGTGTGTGTGTAGGTGTGTTTTCATGTGTGTAGGTGTGTGTGTGTTTGTGCGTGTATGTTTGTGTTCGTGTGTGTGTTCGTGTGTGTGTGTGCATGTGTAGGTGTGTGTGTGTAAGTGTGTGTGGGTGCCTGCGTGTGTGTGCCTGTGTGTGTGTCTGTGTGTGTGTGTAGGTGTGTGTGTGAGTGTGTGTGTTTAGGTGTGAGAGTGTGTATGTGTAGGTGTGTGTTCGTGTGTGTGTGTCTGTGTGTGTCGGTGTTTGTGTGTAAGTGCGTGTGTTCGTGTGAGTGTGTGTTCATGTATGTGTAGGTGTGTGCCTATGTGTGTAGGTGTATGTGTAGGTGTGTGCCTGTGTGTGTGTGTAGGTGTGTGCCTGTGTGTGTGTGTGTGTGTAGGTGTGTGCCTGTGTGTGTGTGTGTGTAGGTGTGTGTGTGTGTAGGTGTGTGTGTGTAGGTGTGTGTAGGTGTGTGCCTGTGTGTGTGTGTGTGTGTCTGTGTATGTGTGTGTGTGTGTGTGTGTGTAGGTGTGTGTGTAGGTGTGTGTGTAGGTGTGGTCTGTACCATCTATCCACTTTGGTCTGAACATCAGGGAATTTGGAGGTTTCGTGTGTTGTTTTTTTTTGGAGATATTTTTATTGATAAAGAACATTTTAAAGACTTTTTTACAAGATTACAAAAATAACACAAACTTGTGTATCCTACTTTACAATTTGATAAAACCAATATAAAATTAAATAATTTAAAAAAAGAGTAAAACATCAACTAATCCCTACTAATCTATTCTACAAACAACTGAAACATAAAATAGGATATCATACATTACTAACAGTAAACAACAAAATAATTAAATAACTAGATACATGCTCAAAATAGATTTACATCAAGTCATAATAGAACCCGTATTTATAGGGGATTCCTCCTCCCGGTGCCCCCCGGACCAGCCAGAGCCATTACCACTTCTGAACAGAAGCCATGGACAATATGGCCGAAATATCTGTGTCGCTTTAGTTCAAACATGGCTGCCATGTTTTATAGAATGATTCTGTTTTTTTGGTGCACCATATTCGTGAGGGAGTCGAGGGGGATATATTCCATGATTATCCTGTGCCAGTTTGAAAGTGCTGGGTTACCTTCGGATACCCAATTCATTACAATATTGTTCCTCACACAAAAGGAGAGGATAGTGAATCATTTCCTCCCGTCAACGTCCAGGGAGGGAACATTTGGAGAGCCCAAAAGTAGGGAAGTTGGATCCGATCCAATCTCCATACTCAAAATCTCTGTCAAGGCACTCGCACTTCTATCCCAATACCTACGGGTCTTATGGCATGTCCATAGACAATGCGTGAGTGTGCCAGCTTGGATTTTACATTTAGGACACATTGGGGATGCTCCTGCCTTGAAGTTTGCGAGTCGTTCAGGCTCCCCATGAGCCCTGCGGAGTATCTTTAATGGAGTTGCCTGAGACTGGATCGTTGTGATGATTGTGAGATCAGAGCCTCAGGTTCCGGTGCAGTCTCCCCTTGAGGAAGTCAATGAGACACTGGTAATGCACTGATCCCAGACATGCTGATGACCACACTCAAGATGTTCCATGTCCCTCATAAATCCTTCAGATATAAGGGCAGAATTAGACCATTCGGCCCATCCAGTCTGTTCCGCCATGGCCAATCTGTTTCTCAGCCCCATTCTCCTGCTTTTTCCCGTAACCTTTGACCCCTTTACACACCCAGAAACGATCTATCCCTCCCTTCAGCATGGCCCCCTGTGTCAATGAGTCCCAGAGATTCCGCACCCTCAGATTGAAGAGATTCCTCCCCATCTCAGTTCTGAAGGATTGTCCCTTCGCCCTGAGGCCGTGCCCTCGAGTCCGGGTCTCCGCGTACCGTTGGGAATGACTTCTCCACATCTGCTCGATCCAAGCTCACTCAGTATTCTGGAAGTTTCAATCAGATCCCACCCCGCCCTCCCCATCACTCATCCTGTGTAAGTCCATCAGGTACAGACCCAGAGTCCTCAACAACTCCTCATTCGACAAGGTAATCAATCCTGAGATTACTGCCTCCCAGCACCAGGGAACCAGCCTCAGGAGACTGTCTGTTTGGAGTTTGCACATTCTCCCTGTGTCTGTGTGCGTTTCCTCTGGGTGCTCCGGCGTCCTCCCACAATCCAAAAACATGTAGATTAGGGTGGATTGGCCATGCTAAATTGTCCCATAGTGCCCAGGCATGTGCAGGTTAGGGTGGATTGGCCATGCTAAATTGTCCCAGAGTGGCCAGGGATGTTTGGTTAGGGCGGATTGGCCATGCTAAATTGTCCCATAGTGTCCTGGGATGTGTAGGTTAGGGTGGATTGGCCATGCTAAATTGTCCCATAGTGGCCAGGGATGTTTGGTTAGGGTGGATTGGCCATGCTAAATTGTCCCATAGTGTCCTGGGATGTGTAGGTTAGGGTGGATTGGCCATGCTAAATTGTTCCATAGTGGCCAGGGATGTTTGGTTAGGGTGGATTGGCAATGCTAAATTGTCCCATAGTGTCCTGGGATGTGCAGGTTAGGGTGGATTGGCCATGCTAAATTGTTCCATAGTGCCCAGGAATGTGCAGGTTAGGGTGGATTGGCCATGCTAAATTGTTCCATAGTGCCCAGGAATGTGCAGGTTAGAGTGGATTGGCCATGCTAAATTGTCCCATAGTGCCCAGGGATGTGCAGGTTAGGATGGATTGGCCATGCTAAATTGTCCCATAGTGGCCAGGGATGTTTGGTTAGGGTGGATTGGCCATGCTAAATTGTCCCATAGTGTCCTGGGATGTGTAGGTTAGGGTGGATTGGCCATGCTAAATTGTTCCATAGTGTCCAGGGATGTGTAGGTTAGGGTGGATTGGCCATGCTAAATTGTCCCATAGTGTCCTGGGATGTGTAGGTTAGAGTGGATTGGCCATGCTAAATTGTCCCATAGTGCCCAGGGATGTGCAGGTTAGGGTGGATTGGCCATGCTAAATTGTCCCATAGTGCCCAGGGATGTGCAGGTTAGGGTGGATTGGCCATGCTAAATTGTTCCATAGTGCCCAGGAATGTGTAGGTTAGGGTGGATTGGACATGCTAAATTGTCCCATAGTGTCCTGGGATGTGTAGGTTAGGGTGGATTGGCCATGCTACATTGTCCCATAATGCCCAGGGACGTGCAGGTTCGGGTGGATTGGCGATGCTAAATTACCCATAGTGTCCTGGGATGTGTAGGTTAGTCGGGATTGGCTATGCTAAATTGTCCCATAGTGTCCTGGACTGTGTAGGTTAGAATGGATTGGCCATACTAAATTGTCCCATAGTGTCCAGGGATGTGTAGATTAGGGCGGATTGGCCATGCTAAATTGTCCCATAATGTCCAGGGATGTGTAGGTTAGGGCGGATTGGCCATGCTAAATTGTCCCATAGTGTCCTGGGATGTGTAGGTTAGGGTGGATTGGCCATGCTAAATTGTCCCATAGTGGCCAGGGATGTTTGGTTAGGGTGGATTGGCCATGCTAAATTGTCCCATAGTGTCCTGGGATGTGTAGGTAAGGGTGGATTGGCCATGCTAAATTGTCCCATAGTGTCCTGGGATGTGTAGGTTAGGGTAGATTGGCCATGCTAAATTGCCCCACAGAGCCTGGGGATGTGCAGGTTAGGGTGGATTGGCCATGCTAAATTGTCCCATAGAGCCCAGGGATGTGCAGGTTAGGGTGGATTGGCCATGCTAAATTGTCCCAGAGTGGCCAGGGATGTGTAGGTTAGGGTGGATTGGCCATGCTAAATTGTCCCATAGTGTCCAGGGATGTGCAGGTTAGATTTGGATTGGCCGTGCTAAATTGTCCCATAGTGCCAGGGATGTGCAGGTGAGGGTGGATTTGCCATGCTAAATTGTCCCATAGTGCCCAGGCATGTGCAGGTTAGGGTGGATTGTCCATGCTAAATTGTCCCAGAGTGGCCAGGGATGTTTGGTTAGGGCGGATTGGCCATGCTAAATTGTCCCATAGTGTCCTGGGATGTGTAGGTTAGGGTGGATTGGCCATGCTAAATTGTCCCATAGTGGCCAGGGATGTTTGGTTAGGGTGGATTGGCCATGCTAAATTGTCCCATAGTGTCCTGGGATGTGTAGGTAAGGGTGGATTGGCCATGCTAAATTGTCCCATAGTGTCCTGGGATGTGTAGGTTAGGGTGGATTGGCCATGCTAAATTGTTCCATAGTGTCCAGGGATGTGTAGGTTAGGGTGGATTGGCCATGCTAAATTGTCCCATAGTGTCCTGGGATGTGTAGGTTAGAGTGGATTGGCCATGCTAAATTGTCCCATAGTGCCCAGGGATGTGCAGGTTAGGGTGGATTGGCCATGCTAAATTGTCCCATAGTGCCCAGGGATGTGCAGGTTAGGGTGGATTGGCCTTGCTAAATTGTTCCATAGTGCCCAGGAATGTGTAGGTTAGGGTGGATTGGACATGCTAAATTGTCCCATAGTGTCCTGGGATGTGTAGGTTAGGGTGGATTGGCCATGCTAAATTGTCCCATAGTGTCCCGGGATGTGTAGGTTAGGGTGGATTGGCCATGCTAAATTGTCCCATAGTGTCCTGGGATGTGTAGGTAAGGGTGGATTGGCCATGCTAAATTGTCCCATAGTGTCCTGGGATGTGTAGGTTAGGGTAGATTGGCCATGCTAAATTGCCCCACAGAGCCCGGGGATGTGCAGGTTAGGGTGGATTGGCCATGCTAAATTGTCCCATAGAGCCCAGGGATGTGCAGGTTAGGGTGGATTGGCCATGCTAAATTGTCCCAGAGTGGCCAGGGATGTGTAGGTTAGGGTGGATTGGCCATGCTAAATTGTCCCATAGTGTCCAGGGATGTGCAGGTTAGATTTGGATTGGCCGTGCTAAATTGTCCCATAGTGCCAGGGATGTGCAGGTGAGGGTGGATTTGCCATGCTAAATTGTCCCATAGTGCCCAGGCATGTGCAGGTTAGGGTGGATTGTCCATGCTAAATTGTCCCAGAGTGGCCAGGGATGTTTGGTTAGGGCGGATTGGCCATGCTAAATTGTCCCATAGTGTCCTGGGATGTGTAGGTTAGGGTGGATTGGCCATGCTAAATTGTCCCATAGTGGCCAGGGATGTTTGGTTAGGGTGGATTGGCCATGCTAAATTGTCCCATAGTGTCCTGGGATGTGTAGGTAAGGGTGGATTGGCCATGCTAAATTGTTCCATAGTGCCCAGGAATGTGCAGGTTAGAGTGGATTGGCCATGCTAAATTGTCCCATAGTGTCCTGGGATGTGTAGGTTAGGGTGGATTGGCCATGCTACATTGCCCCATAATGCCCAGGGACGTGCAGGTTCGGGTGGATTGGCGATGCTAAATTACCCATAGTGTCCTGGGATGTGTAGGTTAGGGGGATTGGCCATGCTAAATTGTCCCATAATGTCCTGGGATGTGTAGATTAGGGTGGATTGGCCATGCTAAATTGTCCCATAATGTCCTGGGATGTGTAGGTTAGGGGGGATTGGCCATGCTAAATTGTCCCATAATGTCCTGGGATGTGTAGGTTAGGGTGGATTGGCCATGCTAAATTGTCCCATAGTGCCCAGGGTTGTGTAGGTTAGGGTGGATTGGCCATACTAAATCGTCCCATAGTGTCCAGGGATGTGTAGGTTAGGGTGGATTTGCCATGCTAAATTGTCCCATAGTGTCCTGGGATGTGTAGGTTAGGGTAGATTGGCCATGCTAAATTGTCCCATAGTGCCCAGGGTTGTGCAGGTTAGGGTGGATTGTCCATGCTAAATTGTCCCAGAGTGGCCAGGGATGTTTGGTTAGGTTGGATTGGCCATGCTAAATTGTCCCATAGTGTCCTGGGATGTGTAGGTTAGGGTGGATTGGCTATGCTAAATTGTCCCATAGTGGCCAGGGATGTTTGGTTAGGGTGGATTGGCCATGCTAAATTATCCCATAGTGTCCTGGGATGTGTAGGTTAGGGTGGATTGGCCATGCTACATTGTTCCATAGTGCCCAGGAATGTGCAGGTTAGAGTGGATTGGCCATGTTAAATTGTCCCATAGTGTCCTGGGATGTGTAGGTTAGGTGGATTGGCCATGCTACATTGCCCCATAATGCCCAGGGACGTGCAGGTTCGGGTGGATTGGCGATGCTAAATTACCCATAGTGTCCTGGGATGTGGAGGTTAGGGTGGATTGGCCATACTAAATTGTCCAATAGTGTCCAGGGATGTGTAGGTTAGGGTGGATTGGCCATGCTAAATTGTCCCATAGTGTCCTGGGATGTGTAGGTTACGGTGGATTGGCCATGCTAAATTGCCCCACAGAGCCCGGGGATGTGCAGGTTTGGGTAGATTGGCCATGCTAAATTGCCCCACAGAGCCCGGGGATGTGCAGGTTTGGGTGGATTGGCCATGCTAAATTGCCCCACAGAGCCCGGGGATGTGCAGGTTTGGGTGGATTGGCCATGCTAAATTGTTCCATGGTGCCCAGGTATGTGTAGGTTCGGGTTGATTGGTCATGCTAAATTGTCCCCATAGTGCTCAGGGATGTGCATGTTGGGGTGGATTGGCCATGATAAATTGTCCCATAGTGTCCGGGGATGTGTAGGTTAAGCTGGATTGGCCATGCTAAATTGTCCCATAGTGCCCAGCGATGTGCAGGTTTGAGTGGATTGGCCATGCTAAATTGTCCCATAGTGTTCAGGATGTGTAGGTTAGGGTGGATTGGCCATGCTAAATTGTCCCATAGTGCGCAGTGATGTGCAGGTCAGGGTGGATTCGCCATGCTAAATTGTCCCATAGTGGCCAGGGATATTTGGTTAGGGTGGATTGGCCATACTAAATTGTCCCATAGTGTCCAGGAATGTGTAGGTTAGGGTGGATTGGCCATGCTAAATTGTCCCATAGTGTCCTGGGATGTGTAGGTTAGGGTGGATTGGCCATGCTAAATTGTCCCATAGTGGCCAGGGATGTTTGGTTAGGGTGGATTGGCCATGCTAAATTGTCCCATAGTGTCCTGGGATGTGTAGGTAAGGGTGGATTGGCCCATGCAAAATTGTCCCATAGTGTCCCGGGATGTGTAGGTTAGGGTGGATTGGCCATGCTAAATTGTCCCATAGTGTCCAGGGATGTGCAGATTAGGGTGGATTGGCCATGCTAAATTGTCCCATAGTGTTCAGGATGTGTAGTTTAGGGTGGATTTGCTACGCTAAATTGTCCTATAGTGCCTAGGGATTTGCAGGTCAAGTTGGATTGGCCATGCTACATTGTCCCATTGTGTTCCGGGATGTGCATGTTAGGGTGGATTTGCCATGCCAAATTGTCCCATAGTGTCCCGGTATGTGCATGTTGGGGTGGATTGGCCATGCTAAATTGTCCCATTGTGTTCAGGGATGTGCATGTTAGGGGAGATTGGCCATGGGAAATTGTCCCATAGTGCCTGGGGATGTGCAGGTTAGGGTGGTATGGCCATGGGAAAAT
Organism: Chiloscyllium plagiosum; assembly: GCF_037043375.1. Classification (NCBI taxonomy): domain Eukaryota; kingdom Metazoa; phylum Chordata; class Chondrichthyes; order Orectolobiformes; family Hemiscylliidae; genus Chiloscyllium; species Chiloscyllium plagiosum. The sequence goes on along the minus strand of NW_028270176.1, from coordinate 28,390,031 downwards.
GTTCCAAAGTGCCGAGGGATGTGTAGGTTAGGGTGGATTGGCCATGCTAAATTGTCCCATAGTGCCCAGGGATGTGTAGGTTAGGGTGGGTTGGCCATGCTAAATTGTCCCATAGTGCCCAGGGATGTGCAGGTTAGGGTGGATTGGCCATGCTAAATTGTTCCATAGTGCCCAGGAATGTGCAGGTTAGAGTGGATTGGCCATGCTAAATTGTCATATAGTGCCCAGGGATGTGCAGGTTAGGGTGGATTGGCCATGCTAAATTGTCCCATAGTGTCCTGGGATGTGTAGGTTAGGGTGGATTGGCCATGCTACATTGTCCCATAATGCCCAGGGACGTGCAGGTTCGGGTGGATTGGCGATGCTAAATTACCCATAGTGTCCTGGGATGTGTAGGTTAGGCGGGATTGGCTATGCTAAATTGCCCCATAGAGCCCGGGGATGTTTAGGTTCGGATGGATTGTCCATGCTAAATTGTCCCATAGTGCCCAGGGATGTGCAGGTTAGGGTGGATTGGCCATGCTAAATTGTCCCATAGTGCCCAGGGATGTGCAGGTTAGGGTGGATTGGCCATGCTAAATTGTCCCATAGTGCCCAGGGATGTGCAGATTAGGGTGGATTGGCCATGCTAAATTGTCCCATAGAGCCTGGGGATGTTTAGGTTCGGATGGATTGGACATGCTAAATTGTCCCATAGTGCGCAGTGATGTGCAGGTGAGGGTGGATTGGCCAAGCTAAATTGTCAGATAGTGCCCAGGAATGTGCAGTTTAGGGTGGATTGGCCATGCTAAATTGTCCCATAATGCCCAGGGATGTGCAGGTTAGGGTGGATTGGCCATGCTAAATTGTCCCATAGAGCCCAGGGATGTGCAGGTTAGGGTGGATTGGCCATGCTAAATTGTCCCAGAGTGGCCAGGGATGTGTAGGTTAGGGTGGATTGGCCATGCTAAATTGTCCCATAGTGTCCAGGGATGTGCAGGTTAGATTTGGATTGGCCGTGCTAAATTGTCCCATAGTGTCCTGGGATGTGTAGGTTAGGGTAGATTGGCCATGCTAAATTGCCCCACAGAGCCCGGGGATGTGCAGGTTAGGGTGGATTGGCCATGCTAAATTGTCCCATAGAGCCCAGGGATGTGCAGGTTAGGGTGGATTGGCCATGCTAAATTGTCCCAGAGTGGCCAGGGATGTGTAGGTTAGGGTGGATTGGCCATGCTAAATTGTCCCATAGTGTCCAGGGATGTGCAGGTTAGATTTGGATTGGCCGTGCTAAATTGTCCCATAGTGCCAGGGATGTGCAGGTGAGGGTGGATTTGCCATGCTAAATTGTCCCATAGTGCCCAGGCATGTGCAGGTTAGGGTGGATTGTCCATGCTAAATTGTCCCAGAGTGGCCAGGGATGTTTGGTTAGGGCGGATTGGCCATGCTAAATTGTCCCATAGTGTCCTGGGATGTGTAGGTTAGGGTGGATTGGCCATGCTAAATTGTCCCATAGTGGCCAGGGATGTTTGGTTAGGGTGGATTGGCCATGCTAAATTGTCCCATAGTGTCCTGGGATGTGTAGGTAAGGGTGGATTGGCCATGCTAAATTGTTCCATAGTGCCCAGGAATGTGCAGGTTAGAGTGGATTGGCCATGCTAAATTGTCCCATAGTGTCCTGGGATGTGTAGGTTAGGGTGGATTGGCCATGCTACATTGCCCCATAATGCCCAGGGACGTGCAGGTTCGGGTGGATTGGCGATGCTAAATTACCCATAGTGTCCTGGGATGTGTAGGTTAGGGGGATTGGCCATGCTAAATTGTCCCATAATGTCCTGGGATGTGTAGATTAGGGTGGATTGGCCATGCTAAATTGTCCCATAATGTCCTGGGATGTGTAGGTTAGGGGGGATTGGCCATGCTAAATTGTCCCATAATGTCCTGGGATGTGTAGGTTAGGGTGGATTGGCCATGCTAAATTGTCCCATAGTGCCCAGGGTTGTGTAGGTTAGGGTGGATTGGCCATACTAAATCGTCCCATAGTGTCCAGGGATGTGTAGGTTAGGGTGGATTTGCCATGCTAAATTGTCCCATAGTGTCCTGGGATGTGTAGGTTAGGGTAGATTGGCCATGCTAAATTGTCCCATAGTGCCCAGGGTTGTGCAGGTTAGGGTGGATTGTCCATGCTAAATTGTCCCAGAGTGGCCAGGGATGTTTGGTTAGGTTGGATTGGCCATGCTAAATTGTCCCATAGTGTCCTGGGATGTGTAGGTTAGGGTGGATTGGCTATGCTAAATTGTCCCATAGTGGCCAGGGATGTTTGGTTAGGGTGGATTGGCCATGCTAAATTATCCCATAGTGTCCTGGGATGTGTAGGTTAGGGTGGATTGGCCATGCTACATTGTTCCATAGTGCCCAGGAATGTGCAGGTTAGAGTGGATTGGCCATGTTAAATTGTCCCATAGTGTCCTGGGATGTGTAGGTTAGGTGGATTGGCCATGCTACATTGCCCCATAATGCCCAGGGACGTGCAGGTTCGGGTGGATTGGCGATGCTAAATTACCCATAGTGTCCTGGGATGTGGAGGTTAGGGTGGATTGGCCATACTAAATTGTCCAATAGTGTCCAGGGATGTGTAGGTTAGGGTGGATTGGCCATGCTAAATTGTCCCATAGTGTCCTGGGATGTGTAGGTTACGGTGGATTGGCCATGCTAAATTGCCCCACAGAGCCCGGGGATGTGCAGGTTTGGGTAGATTGGCCATGCTAAATTGCCCCACAGAGCCCGGGGATGTGCAGGTTTGGGTGGATTGGCCATGCTAAATTGCCCCACAGAGCCCGGGGATGTGCAGGTTTGGGTGGATTGGCCATGCTAAATTGTTCCATGGTGCCCAGGTATGTGTAGGTTCGGGTTGATTGGTCATGCTAAATTGTCCCCATAGTGCTCAGGGATGTGCATGTTGGGGTGGATTGGCCATGATAAATTGTCCCATAGTGTCCGGGGATGTGTAGGTTAAGCTGGATTGGCCATGCTAAATTGTCCCATAGTGCCCAGCGATGTGCAGGTTTGAGTGGATTGGCCATGCTAAATTGTCCCATAGTGTTCAGGATGTGTAGGTTAGGGTGGATTGGCCATGCTAAATTGTCCCATAGTGCGCAGTGATGTGCAGGTCAGGGTGGATTCGCCATGCTAAATTGTCCCATAGTGGCCAGGGATATTTGGTTAGGGTGGATTGGCCATACTAAATTGTCCCATAGTGTCCAGGAATGTGTAGGTTAGGGTGGATTGGCCATGCTAAATTGTCCCATAGTGTCCTGGGATGTGTAGGTTAGGGTGGATTGGCCATGCTAAATTGTCCCATAGTGGCCAGGGATGTTTGGTTAGGGTGGATTGGCCATGCTAAATTGTCCCATAGTGTCCTGGGATGTGTAGGTAAGGGTGGATTGGCCCATGCAAAATTGTCCCATAGTGTCCCGGGATGTGTAGGTTAGGGTGGATTGGCCATGCTAAATTGTCCCATAGTGTCCAGGGATGTGCAGATTAGGGTGGATTGGCCATGCTAAATTGTCCCATAGTGTTCAGGATGTGTAGTTTAGGGTGGATTTGCTACGCTAAATTGTCCTATAGTGCCTAGGGATTTGCAGGTCAAGTTGGATTGGCCATGCTACATTGTCCCATTGTGTTCCGGGATGTGCATGTTAGGGTGGATTTGCCATGCCAAATTGTCCCATAGTGTCCCGGTATGTGCATGTTGGGGTGGATTGGCCATGCTAAATTGTCCCATTGTGTTCAGGGATGTGCATGTTAGGGGAGATTGGCCATGGGAAATTGTCCCATAGTGCCTGGGGATGTGCAGGTTAGGGTGGTATGGCCATGGGAAAATGTTCCAAAGTGCCGAGGGATGTGTAGGTTAGGGTGGATTGGCCATGCTAAATTGTCCCATAGTGCCCAGGGATGTGTAGGTTAGGGTGGGTTGGCCATGCTAAATTGTCCCATAGTGCCCAGGGATGTGCAGGTTAGGGTGGATTGGCCATGCTAAATTGTTCCATAGTGCCCAGGAATGTGCAGGTTAGAGTGGATTGGCCATGCTAAATTGTCATATAGTGCCCAGGGATGTGCAGGTTAGGGTGGATTGGCCATGCTAAATTGTCCCATAGTGTCCTGGGATGTGTAGGTTAGGGTGGATTGGCCATGCTACATTGTCCCATAATGCCCAGGGACGTGCAGGTTCGGGTGGATTGGCGATGCTAAATTACCCATAGTGTCCTGGGATGTGTAGGTTAGGCGGGATTGGCTATGCTAAATTGCCCCATAGAGCCCGGGGATGTTTAGGTTCGGATGGATTGTCCATGCTAAATTGTCCCATAGTGCCCAGGGATGTGCAGGTTAGGGTGGATTGGCCATGCTAAATTGTCCCATAGTGCCCAGGGATGTGCAGGTTAGGGTGGATTGGCCATGCTAAATTGTCCCATAGTGCCCAGGGATGTGCAGATTAGGGTGGATTGGCCATGCTAAATTGTCCCATAGAGCCTGGGGATGTTTAGGTTCGGATGGATTGGACATGCTAAATTGTCCCATAGTGCGCAGTGATGTGCAGGTGAGGGTGGATTGGCCAAGCTAAATTGTCAGATAGTGCCCAGGAATGTGCAGTTTAGGGTGGATTGGCCATGCTAAATTGTCCCATAATGCCCAGGGATGTGCAGGTTAGGGTGGATTGGCCATGCTAAATTGTCCCATAGAGCCCAGGGATGTGCAGGTTAGGGTGGATTGGCCATGCTAAATTGTCCCAGAGTGGCCAGGGATGTGTAGGTTAGGGTGGATTGGCCATGCTAAATTGTCCCATAGTGTCCAGGGATGTGCAGGTTAGATTTGGATTGGCCGTGCTAAATTGTCCCATAGTGCCAGGGATGTGCAGGTGAGGGTGGATTTGCCATGCTAAATTGTCCCATAGTGCCCAGGGATGTGCAGGTTAGGGTGGATTGTCCATGCTAAATTGTCCCAGAGTGGCCAGGGATGTTTGGTTAGGGCGGATTGGCCATGCTAAATTGTCCCATTGTGTCCTGGGATGTGAAGGTTAGGGTGGATTGGCCATGCTAAATTGTCCCATAGTGGCCAGGGATGTTTGGTTAGGGTGGATTGGCCATGCTAAATTGTCCCATAGTGTCCTGGGATGTGTAGGTAAGGGTGGATTGGCCATGCTAAATTGTTCCATAGTGCCCAGGAATGTGCAGGTTCGAGTGGATTGGCCATGCTAAATTGTCCCATAGTGTCCTGGGATGTGTATGTTAGGGTGGATTGGCCATGCTACATTGCCCCATAATGCCCAGGGACGTGCAGGTTCGGGTGGATTGGCGATGCTAAATTACCCATAGTGTCCTGGGATGTGCAGGTTAGAGTGGATTGGCCATGCTAAATTGTCCCACAGTGTCCTGGGATGTGTAGGTTAGGGTGGATTGGCCATGCTAAATTGTCCCATAGTGTCCTGGGATGTGTAGGTTAGAGTGGATTGGCCATGCTAAATTGTCCCATAGTGTCCTGGGATGTGTAGGTAAGGGTGGATTGGCCCATGCAAAATTGTCCCATAGTGTCCCGGGATGTGTAGGTTAGGGTGGATTGGCCATGCTAAATTGTCCCATAGTGTCCAGGGATGTGCAGATTAGGGTGGATTGGCCACGCTAAATTGTCCGACAGTGCCTAGGGATTTGCAGGTCAAGTTGGATTGGCCATGCTACATTGTCCCATTGTGTTCCGGGATGTGCATGTTAGGGTGGATTGGCCATGCCAAATTGTCCCATAGTGTCCCGGTATGTGAATGTTGGGGTGGATTGGCCATGCTAAATTGTCCCATTGTGTTCAGGGATGTGCATGTTAGGGTAGATTGGCCATGGGAAATTGTCCCATAGTGCCTGGGGATGTGCAGGTTAGGGTGGTATGGCCATGGGAAAATGTTCCAAAGTGCCGAGGGATGTGTAGGTTAGGGTGGATTGGCCATGCTAAATTGTCCCATAGTGCCCAGGGATGTGCAGGTTAGGGTGGATTGGCCATGCTAAATTCTCCCATACTGCCCAGGAATGTGTAGGTTAGGTTGTATTGGCCATGCTAAATTATCCAATCGTGCCCAGGGATGTATAGGTTAGGTTGGATTGGCCATGCTAAATTGCCCCATAGAGCCCTGGGATGTTTAGGTTCGGATGGATTGGCCATGCTAAATTGTCCCAGAGTGGCCAGGGATGTTTGGTTAGGGCGGATTGGCCATGCTAAATTATCCCATAGTGTCCTGGGATGTGTATTTTAGGGTGGAATGGCCATGCTAAATTGTCCCATAGTGCCCAGGGATGTGCAGGATGGGGTGGATTGGCCATGCTAAATTGTCCCATAGTGCCCAGGGATGTGCAGGTTAGGGTGGATTGGCCATGCTAAATTGTCCCATAGTGCCCAGAGATGTGCAGATTAGGGTGGATTGGCCATGCTAAATTGTCCCATAGAGCCTGGGGATGTTTAGGTTCGGATGGATTGGACATGCTAAATTGTCCCATAGTGCGCAGTGATGTGCAGGTGAGGGTGGATTGGCCAAGCTAAATTGTCAGATAGTGCCCAGGAATGTGCTGTTTAGGGTGGATTGGCCATGCTAAATTGTCCCATAGTGCCCAAGGATGTGCAGGTTCGGGTGGATTGGCCACGCTAAATTGTCCCATAATGTTCCGGTATGTGCACATTAGGGTGGATTGGCCATGAGAAATTGTCCCACAGTACCTGGGGATGTGCAGGTTAGGGTTGATTGGCCATGCTAAATTGACCCATCGTGCCCAGGGATGTGTAGGTTAGGGTGGATTGGCCATACTAAATTGTCCCATAGTGCCCTGGGATATGCAGGTTAGCGTGGATTCGCCATGCTAAATTGTCCCATAGTGGCCAGGGATGTTTGGTTAGGGCGGATTGGCCATGCTAAATTGCCACATAGAGCCCGGGGATGTGTAGGTTATGATGGATTGGCCATGCTAAATTGTCCCAGAGTGCCCAGGGATGTGCAGGTTAGGGTGGATTGGCCATGCTAAATTGTCCCATAGTGCCCAGGGATGTTTGTTTTTGGTGGATTGGCCATGCTAAATTGCCCCATAGAGCCTGGGGATATGTAGGTTAGGGTGGATGGGCCATGCTAAATTGTCCCATAGTGTCTGGGATGTGTAGGTTAGGGTGGATTGGCCACGCTACATTGCCCCATAGTGTCTGGGATGTGCAGGTTAGAGTGGATTGGCCATGCTAAATTGTCCCATAGAGCCCGGGGATGTTTAGATTTGGATGGATTGGCCATGCTAAATAATCCCATCGTGCCCAGGGATGTGCAGGTTAGGGTGGATTGGCCATGCTAAATTGTCCCATAGTGCCCAGGGATGTGTAGGTTAGGGTGGATTGGCCATGCTAAATTGTCCCATAGTGTCCTGGGATGTGTAGGTTAGAGTGGATTGGCCATGCTAAATTGTCCCATAGTGTCCTGGAATGTGTAGTTTAGGGTGGATTGGCCATGCTAAATTGTCCCATAGTGTCCAGGGATGTGTAGGTTAAGGTGGATTGGCCATGCTAAATTGTCCCATAGTGTCCTGGGATGTGTAGGTTAGGGTGGATTGGCCATGCTAAATTGTCCCATAGTGTCCTGGAATGTGTAGTTTAGGGTTGATTGGCCATGTTAAATTGTCCCATAGTGTCCTGGGATGTATAGGTTAGTGTGGATTGGCCATGCTAAATTGTCCCATAGTGCCCAGGGATGTGTAGGTTAAGGTGGATTGGCCATGCTAAATTGTCCCATAGTGTCCTGGGATGTGTAGTTTAGGGTGGATTGGCCATGCTAAATTGTCCCATCGTGTCCTGGAATGTGTAGTTTAGGGTGGATTGGCCATGCTAAATTGCCCCATAGTTCCCAGAGACGTGCAGGTTATGGTGGATTGGTCATGCTAAATTGTCCCATAGTGTCCTGGGATGTGTAGGTTAGTGTGGTTTGGCCATGCTAAATTGTCCCTTAGTGCCCAGGGATGTGCAGGTTAGAGTGGATTGGCCATGCTAAATTGTCCCATAGTGCCCAGGGATGTGTAGGTTAGGGTGGTTTGGCCGTGCTAAATTGTCCCATAGTGCCCAGGGATGTGTAGGTTAGGGTGGTTTGGCCGTGCTAAATTGACCCATAGTGCCCAGGGATGTGTAGGTGAGGGTGGTTTGGCCATGCTAAATTGTCACATTATGCCCAGGGATGTGCAAGTAATGGTAGATTGGCCATGCTAAATTGTCCCATAATGCCCAGGGATGTGTAGGTTAGGATGGATTAGCCATGCTAAATTGTCCCATAGTGTCCTGGGATGTGTAGGTTAGGGTGGATTGGCCAAGCTAAATTGTCCCATAGTACCCAGGGATGTGTAGGTTAGGGTGGATTGGCCAAGCTCTTTTGTCCCATAATGCCCAGGGATGTGTAGGTTAGGATGGATTAGCCATGCTAAATTGTCCCATAGTGTCCTGGGATGTGTAGGTTAGGGTGGATTGGCCAAGCTAAATTGTCCCATAGTACCCAGGGATGTGCAGGTTCGGGTGGATTGGCCATGCTAAATTGTCCCATAGTGCCCAGGGATGTGCAGGTTAGGGTGGATTGGCCATGCTAAATTGTCCCATAGTGCCCATGGATGTGCAGGTTAGAGTGGATTGGCCAAGCTAAATTGTCCCATAGTGCCCAGGGATGTGCAGGTTCGGGTGGATTGGCCATGGTAAATTGTCCCATAGTGCCCAGGGATGTGCAGGTTAGAGTGGATTGGCCATGCTAAATTGTCCCATGGTGTTCAGGATGTGTAGGTTAGGTTGGATTGGCAATGCTAAATTGTCCTATAGTGCCACGGGATGTGCAGGTCAGGGTGGATTGGCCATGCTAATTTGTCCCATCGTGTTCCGGGATGTATAGTTTAGGGTGGATTGGCCATGCTAAATTGTCCCATAGTGCGCAGTGATGTGCAGGTCAGGGAGGATTGGCCATGCTAAATTGTCCTATAGTGCCACGGGATGTGCAGGTCAGGGGGGATTGGCCATGCTAATTTGTCCCATTGTGTTCAGGGATGTGCAGGTTAGGGTGGATTGGCCATGCTAAATTGTCCCATAGTGGCCAGGGATGTGTGGGTTAGGGTGGATTGGCCATGCTAAATTGTCCCATTGTGCCCAGGGATGTGCAGGTTAGGGTGGATTGGCCATGGTAAATTGTCCCATAGTGCCCAGGAATGTGCAGGTTCGAGTGGATTGGCCATGCTAAATTGTCCCATAGTGTTCAGGATGTGTAGGTGAGGGTGGATTGCCTACGCTAAATTGTCCCATAGTGCCCAGGGATGTGCAGGTTAGGGTGGATTGGCCAAGCTAATTTGTCCCAGTGTGTTCAGGGATGTACAGTTTAGGGTGGATTGGCCATGCTAAATTGTCCCATAGTGCCCAGGGATGTGCAGTTTAGGGTGGATTGGCCAAGCTAAATTGTCCCATAGTGCCCAAATATGTGCAGGTTCAGGTGGATTGGCCATGCAAATTGTCCCATAGTGTTCCGGTATGTGCACATTAGGGTGGATTGGCCATGAGAAATTGTCCCACAATGCCAAGGGATATGCAGGTTAGGGTGGATTGGCCATACTAAATTGTCCCATAGTGCCCAGGGATGTGCAGGTTAGGGTGGATTGGCCATGCTAAATAGTCCCATAGTGCCCAGGGATGTGCAGGTTAGGGTGGATTGGCCATGCTAAATTGACCCATCGTGCCCAGGGATGTGTAGGTTAGGGTAGATTGGCCGTACTAAATTGTCCCATAGTGCCCAGGGATGTGCAGGTTAGGGTGGATTGGCCATGGGAAATTGTCCCATAGTGTCCAGGGATGTGCAGGTTAGGGTGGATTGGCAATGCTAAATTGTCACATAGTGCCCAGGGATGTGCAGGTTAGGGTGGATTGGCCATGCCAAATTGTCCCATAGTGCCCAGGGATGTCAGGTTAGGGTGGATTGGCCATGATAAATTGTACCATAGTGCCCAGGGATGTGCAGTTTATCCTGGGTTGGCCATGCTAAATTGTCCCACAGTGTCCTGGGATGTGCAGGTTAGGGTGGATTGGCCATGCCAAATTGTCCCATAGTGCCCTGGAATGTGTAGTTTAGGGTGGATTGGCCATGCTAAATTGTCCCATAGTGTCCAGGGATGTGTAGGTTAAGGTGGATTGGCCATGCTAAATTGTCCCATAGTGTCCTGGGATGTGTAGGTTAGGGTGGATTGGCCATGCTAAATTGTCCCATAGTGTCCTGGAATGTGTAGTTTAGGGTGGATTGGCCATGCTAAATTGTCCCATAGTGCCCTGGAATGTGTAGTTTAGGGTGGATTGGCCATGCTAAATTGTCCCATAGTGCCCAGGGATGTGTAGGTTAAGGTGGATTGGCCATGCTAAATTGTCCCATAGTGTCCTGGGATGTGTAGGTTAGGGTGGATTGGCCATGCTAAATTGTCCCATAGTGTCCTGGAATGTGTAGTTTAGGGTGGATTGGCCATGCTAAATTGCCCCATAGTTCCCAGAGACGTGCAGGTTATGGTGGATTGGTCATGCTAAATTGTCCCATAGTGTCCTGGGATGTGTAGGTTAGTGTGGATTGGCCATGCTAAATTGTCCCTTAGTGCCCAGGGATGTGCAGGTTAGAGTGGATTGGCCATGCTAAATTGTCCCATAGTGCCCAGGGATGTGTGGGTTAGGGTGGTTTGGCCGTGCTTAATTGTCCCACAGTGCCCCGGGATGTGCAGGTTAGAGTGGATTGGCCGTGCTAAATTGTCCCATAGTGCCCAGGGATGTGTAGGTTAGGGTGGTTTGGCCGTGCTAAATTGTCCCATAGTGCCCAGGGATGTGTAGGTGAGGGTGGTTTGGCCATGCTAAATTGTCACATTATGCCCAGGGATGTGCAAGTAATGGTGGATTGGCCATGCTAAAATGTCCCATAATGCCCAGGGATGTGTAGGTTAGGATGGATTAGCCATGCTAAATTGTCCCATAGTGTCCTGGGATGTGTAGGTTAGGGTGGATAGGCCAAGCTAAATTGTCCCATAGTACCCAGGGATGTGCAGGTTCGGGTGGATTGGCCATGCTAAATTGTCCCATAGTGTCCAGGGATGTGCAGGTTAGGGTGGATTGGCCATGCTAAATTGTCCCATAGTGTCCTGCGATGTGCAGGTTAGAGTGAATTAGCCATGCTAAATTGTCCCATAGTGCCCAGGGATGTGCAGGTTCGGGTGGATTGGCCATGGTAAATTGTCCCATAGTGCCCAGGGATGTGCAGGTTAGAGTGGATTGGCCATGCTAAATTGTCCCATGGTGTTCAGGATGTGTAGGTTAGGGTGGATTGGCTATGCTAAATTGTCCTATAGTGCCACGGGATGTGCAGGTCAGGGTGTATTGGCCATGCTAATTTGTCCCATCGTGTTCCGGGATGTATAGTTTAGGGTGGATTGGCCATGCTAAATTGTCCCATAGTGTCCTGGGATGTGCAGGTTAGGATGGATTGGCCATGCTAAATTGTCCCATAGTGGCCAGGGGTGTGTCGGTTAGGGTGGATTGGCCATGCTAAATTGTCCCATAGTGTCCAGGGATGTACAGGTTAGGGTGGATTGGCCATGGGAAATTGTCCCATTGAGTCCAGGGATGTGCAGGTTAGAGTGGATTGGCCATGTTAAATTGTCCCATAGTGCGCAGTGATGTGCAGGTCAGGGAGGATTGGCCATGCTAAATTGTCCTATAGTGCCACGGGATGTGCAGGTTAGGGTGGATTGGCCATGCTAAATTGTCCCATAGTGGCCAGGGATGTGCAGGTTAGGGTGAATTGGCCATGGTAAATTGTCCCATTGTGCCCAGGGATGTGCAGATTAGGGTGGATTGGCCATGGTAAATTGTCCCATAGTGCCCAGGAATGTGCAGGTTAGAGTGGATTGGCCATGCTAAATTGTCCCATAGTGCCCAGGGATGTGCAGGTTAGGGTGAATTGGCCATGGTAAATTGTCCCATTGTGCCCAGGGATGTGCAGGTTAGGGTGGATTGGTCATGCTAAATTGTCCCATAGTGTCCTGGGATGTGTAGGTTAGGGTGGATTGGCCATGCTACATTGTCCCATAGTGCCCAGGGATGTGCAGGTTAGGGTGGATTGGCCAAGCTAATTTGTCCCAGTGTGTTCAGGGATGTACAGTTTAGGGTGGATTGGCCATGCTAAATTGTCCCATAGTGCCCAGGGATGTGCAGTTTAGGGTGGATTGGCCAAGCTAAATTGTCCCATAGTGCCCAAATATGTGCAGGTTCAGGTGGATTGGCCATGCAAATTGTCCCATAGTGTTCCGGTATGTGCACATTAGGGTGGATTGGCCATGAGAAATTGTACCATAGTGCCCAGGGATGTGCAGTTTATCCTGGGTTGGCCATGCTAAATTGTCCCACATTGTCCTGGGATGTGCAGGTTAGGGTAGATTGGCCATGCCAAATTGTCCCATAGTGCCCAGGGATGTGCAGGTTAGGGTGGATTGGCCATGCTAAATTGCCCCATAGCGCCCAGGGATGTACAGGTTAGGGTGGATTGGGCACGGGAAAATTTTCCCAAAGTGTCCTGGGATGTGTGGGTGCGGGTAGATTGGCCAAGCTAAATTGTCCCCTAATGTCCAGTGATGTGTAGGTTAGGGTGGATTGGCCAAGCTAAATTGTCCCATAGTGACCAGGGATGTGCAGGTCAGAATGGATTGGCCATGCGAAATTGTCCCATAGTGTCCCGGGATGTGTAGGTTAGGGTGGATTGGCCATGCTAAATTGCCCCCGAATGTCCAGTGATATGTAGGTTAGGGTGGATTGGCCATGCTAAATTGTCCCATAATGCCCAGGGATGTGCAGGTTAGGGTGTATTGGCCATGCTAAATTGTCCCATAGTGCCCAGGGATGTGCAGGTTAGAGTGGATTGGCCGTGCTAAATTGTCCCATAGTGCCCAGGGATGTGCAGGTTAGGGTGAATTGGCCATGCAAAATTGTCCCATAGTGCCCAGGGATGTGCAGGTTAGAGTGGATTGGCCATGCAAAATTGTCCCATAATGCCCAGGGATGTGCAGGTTAGGGTGGATTGGCCATGCTAAATTGTCCCATAGTGTCCAGGGATGTGCAGGTTAGGGTGGATTGGCCATGCTAAATTGTCCCATAGTGCCCAGGGATGTGCAGGATGGGGTGGATTGGCCATTCTAAATTGTCCCATAGTGCCCAGGGATGTGCAGGTTAGAGTGGATTGGCCGTGCTAAATTGTCCCATAGTGCCCAGGGATGTGCAGGTTAGGGTGAATTGGCCATGCAAAATTGTCCCATAGTGCCCAGGGATGTGCAGGTTAGAGTGGATTGGCCATGCAAAATTGTCCCATAATGCCCAGGGATGTGCAGGTTAGGGTGGATTGGCCATGCTAAATTGTCCCATAGTGTCCAGGGATGTGCAGGTTAGGGTGGAATGGCCATGCTAAATTGTCCCATAGTGCCCAGGGATGTGCAGGATGGGGTGGATTGGCCATGCTAAATTGTCCCATAGTGCCCCAGGGATCTGTAGGTTAGGGTGGATTGGCCATGCTAAATTGTCCCATAGTGCCCAGGGATGTGCAGGTTAGGGTGGATTGGCCATGCTAAGTTGTCCCATAGTGCCCAGGGATGTGCAGGTTAGGGTGGATTGGCCATGCTAAATTGTCCCATAGTGCCCCAGGGATCTGTAGGTTAGGGTGGATTGGCCATGCTAAATTGTCCCATAGTGCCCAGGGATGTGCAGGTTAGGGTGGATTGGCCATGCTAAATTGTCCCATAGTGCCCAGGGATGTGTCGGTTAGGGTGGATTGGCCATGCTAAATTGCAACTTTATTGCTGGAACAGCACAGCAGGTCAGGCAGCATCCAGGGAACAGGAGATTCGACGTTTCGGGCACAGGCCCTTCTTCAGGAATGAGCAGAGAGTGTTCAGCAGGAGAAGAGGGACTTGGAGGAGGGGAGTTGGAAATGTGATAGGTGGAAAGAGGTCAAGGTGAGGGTGATAGGTCGGAGTAGGGTGGAGGCGGAGAGGTCAAGAAGAAGACTGCAGGTCAGGAAGGCGGTGCCGGGCTGGAAGGATCCGGCTGAGACAAGGTGGGGGGAGGGGGGATGAAGAAACTGGTGAAGTCCAAGTTCATCCCCTGCGGTTGGAGGGTTCCCAGTCGGAAGATAAGACGCTCCTCCTCCGACCGTCGGGTTGTTGTGGTTTGGCGGTGGATGAGTCCAATGACCTGCATATCCTCGGTGGAGTGGGAGGGGGAGTTGAAATGCTGTGCCACAGGTTGGTTGGGTTGGTTCGTCCGGGTGGCCCAGAGGTGCTCCCTGAATCGCTCCGCAAGTAGGCGGCCTGTCTCCCCAATATAGAGGAGGCCACACCGGCTGCAGCGGATGCAGTAGATGATGTGGGTGGAGGTGCAGGTGAATCTGTGGCGGATATGGAAGTTTCCCTTGGGGCCTTGGAGAGAAGTGAGGGGGGAGGTGTGGGCGCAAGTGTTGCACCTCCTGCGGTTGCAAGGGAAGGTGCCGGGAGTGGAGGTTGGGTCGGTGGGGGGTGTGGATCTGACAAGGGAGTCGCGGAGGGAGTGGTCTCTACGGAAAGCTGATAGGGGAGGGGAGGGAAATATATCCTTGGTGCTGGGGTCTGTTTGGAGGTGGCGGAAGTGACGGCGGATGATGCGCTGTACATGGAGATTGGTGGGGTGGTAGGTGAGGACCAGTGGGGTTCTGTCCTGGTGGCGGTTGGAGGGGCGGGGCTCAAGGGCGGAGGAGCGGGAAGTGGAGGAGATGCGGTGGAGGGCACCGTCGACCACGTCGGGGGGGGAAATTGCGGTCCTTGAAGAAGGAGGCCATCTGTGTTGTACGTATTTTGAACTGGTCCTCCTGGGAGCAGATGCGGCGGAGACGAAGGAATTGGGAGAATGGGATGGCGTTTTTACAGGGGGCAGGATGGGAGGAGGTGTAGTCCAGGTAGCTGTGGGAGTCGGTAGGTTTGTAGTAGATGTCCGTGTTGATTCGGTCGCCTGAGATAGAAACAGAAAGGTCTAGGAAGGGGAGGGAGGAGTCCGAGACTGTCCAGGTGAATTTGAGGTCGGGGTGGAAGGTGTTGGTGTAGTGGATAAACTGTTCAACCTCCTCGTGGGAGCACGAGGTAGCGCCGATACAGTCATCAATGTAGCGAAGAAAAAGATGGGGGGTGGGGCCAGTGTAGTTGCGGAAGATGGATTGTTCCACATACCCTACGAAGAGGCAGGCATAGCTGGGGCCCATGCGGGTGCCCATGGCTACTCCTTTTGTTTGGAGAAAGTGGGAGGATTGGAAAGAAAAGTTGTTCAGGGTGAGGACCAGTTCGGTCAGTCGAAGGAGGGTGTCGGTGGAAGGGTACTGGGTGGTACGGCGGGAAAGGAAGAAGCGGAGTGCTTTGAGTCCTTCGTGATGGGGGATGGAGGTGTACAGGGACTGGATGTCCATGGTGAAGATGAGGCGTTGGGGACCGGGGAAGCGGAAATCCTGGAGGAGGTGGAGGGCGTGGGTGGTGAATTGCCCCCGAATGTCCAGTGATGTGTAGGTTAGGGTGGATTGGCCATGCTAAATTGTCCCATAGTGCCCAGGGATGTGCAGGTTGGGGTGGATTGGCCATGCTAAATTGTCCCATAGTGTTCAGGATGTGTAGGTTAGGGTGGATTGGCTACGCTAAATTGTCCTATAGTGCCTAGGGATGTGCAGGTTAGTGTGGATTGGCCATGGGAAATTGTCCCATAGTGTCCTGGGATGTGTAGGTTAGGGTGGTTTGGCCATGCTACATTGCCCCATTATGCCCAGGGATGTGCAGGTTCGAATGGATTGGCAATGCTAAATTACCCATAGTGCCCAGGGGTGTGCAGGTTAGGGTGGATTGGCCATGTTAAATTGTCCCATAGATTCCCGGGATGTGTAGGTTAGGGTGAATTGGCCATGCTAAATTGTCCCATAGTGTCCTGGAATGTGTAGTTTAGGGTGGTTTGGCCATGCTAAATTGTCCCTTAGTGCCCAGGGATGTGCAGGTTCGAGTGGATTGGCCGTGCTAAATTGTCCCATAGTGCCCAGGGATGTGCAGGTTAGGGTGAATTGGCCATGCAAAATTGTCCCATAGTGCCCAGGGATGTGCAGGTTAGAGTGGATTGGCCATGCAAAATTGTCCCATAATGCCCAGGGATGTGCAGGTTAGGGTGGATTGGCCATGCTAAATTGTCCCATAGTGCCCAGGGATGTGTAGGTTAGGGTGGATTGGCCATGCTAAATTGTCCCATAGTGTCCTGGGATGTGTAGGTTAGAGTGGATTGGCCATGCTAAATTGTCCCATAGTGTCCTGGAATGTGTAGTTTAGGGTGGATTGGCCATGCTAAATTGTCCCATAGTGTCCAGGGATGTGTAGGTTAAGGTGGATTGGCCATGCTAAATTGTCCCATAGTGTCCTGGGATGTGTAGGTTAGGGTGGATTGGCCATGCTAAATTGTCCCATAGTGTCCTGGAATGTGTAGTTTAGGGTGGATTGGCCATGTTAAATTGTCCCATAGTGTCCTGGGATGTATAGGTTAGTGTGGATTGGCCATGCTAAATTGTCCCATAGTGCCCAGGGATGTGTAGGTTAAGGTGGATTGGCCATGCTAAATTGTCCCATAATGTCCTGGGATGTGTAGTTTAGGGTGGATTGGCCATGCTAAATTGTCCCATAGTGTCCTGGAATGTGTAGTTTAGGGTGGATTGGCCGTGCTAAATTGTCCCATAGTGTCCTGGGATGTGTAGGTTAGTGTGGTTTGGCCATGCTAAATTGTCCCTTAGTGCCCAGGGATGTGCAGGTTAGAGTGGATTGGCCATGCTAAATTGTCCCATAGTGCCCAGGGATGTGTAGGTTAGGGTGGTTTGGCCGTGCTTAATTGTCCCACAGTGCCCAGGGATGTGCAGATTAGAGTGGATTGGCCGTGCTAAATTGTCCCATAGTGCCCAGGGATGTGTAGGTTAGGGTGGTTTGGCCGTGCTAAATTGTCCCATAGTGCCCAGGGATGTGTAGGTGAGGGTGGTTTGGCCGTGCTAAATTGTCCCATAATGCCCAGGGATGTGCAGGTTCGGGTGGATTGGCCATGCTAAATTGTCCCATAGTGCCCAGGGATGTGTAGGTTAGGATGGATTAGCCATGCTAAATTGTCCCATAGTGTCCTGGGATGTGTAGGTTAGGGTGGATTGGCCAAGCTAAATTGTCCCATAGTACCCAGGGATGTGCAGGTTCGGGTGGATTGGCCATGCTAAATTGTCCCATAGTGCCCAGGGATGTGCAGGTTAGGGTGGATTGGCCATGCTAAATTGTCCCATAGTGTCCTGCGATGTGCAGGTTAGAGTGGATTGGCCATGCTAAATTGTCCCATAGTGCCCAGGGATGTGCAGGTTCGGGTGGATTGGCCATGGTAAATTGTCCCATAGTGCCCAGGGATGTGCAGGTTAGAGTGGATTGGCCATGCTAAATTGTCCCATGGTGTTCAGGATGTGTAGGTTAGGGTGGATTGGCAATGCTAAATTGTCCTATAGTGCCACGGGATGTGCAGGTCAGGGTGGATTGGCCATGCTAATTTGTCCCATCGTTTTCCGGGATGTATAGTTTAGGGTGGATTGGCCATGCTAAATTGTCCCATAGTGTCCTGGGATGTGCAGGTTAGGATGGATTGGCCATGCTAAATTGTCCCATAGTGGCCAGGGGTGTGTCGGTTAGGGTGGATTGGCCATGCTAAATTGTCCCATAGTGTCCAGGGATGTACAGGTTAGGGTGGATTGGCCTTGGGAAATTGTCCCATAGTGTCCAGGGATGTGCAGGTTAGAGTGGATTGGCCATGTTAAATTGTCCCATAGTGCGCAGTGATGTGCAGGTCAGGGAGGATTGGCCATGCTAAATTGTCCTATAGTGCCACGGGATGTGCAGGTCAGGGGGGATTGGCCATGCTAATTTGTCCCATTGTGTTCAGGGATGTGCAGGTTAGGGTGGATTGGCCATGCTAAATTGTCCCATAGTGGCCAGGGATGTGTGGGTTAGGGTGGATTGGCCATGCTAAATTGTCCCATTGTGCCCAGGGATGTGCAGGTTAGGGTGGATTGGCCATGGTAAATTGTCCCATAGTGCCCAGGAATGTGCAGGTTCGAGTGGATTGGCCATGCTAAATTGTCCCATAGTGTTCAGGATGTGTAGGTGAGGGTGGATTGGCTACGCTAAATTGTCCCATAGTGCCCAGGGATGTGCAGGTTAGGGTGGATTGGCCATGCAAAATTGTCCCATAGTGCCCAGGGATGTGCAGGTTAGAGTGGATTGGCCATGCAAAATTGTCCCATAATGCCCAGGGATGTGCAGGTTAGGGTGGATTGGCCATGCTAAATTGTCCCATAGTGTCCAGGGATGTGCAGGTTAGGGTGGAATGGCCATGCAAATTGTCCCATAGTGTTCCGGTATGTGCACATTAGGGTGGATTGGCCATGAGAAATTGTCCCACAATGCCAAGGGATATGCAGGTTAGGGTGGATTGGCCATACTAAATTGTCCCATAGTGCCCAGGGATGTGCAGGTTAGGGTGGATTGGCCATGCTAAATTGACCCATCGTGCCCAGGGATGTGTAGGTTAGGGTAGATTGGCCGTACTAAATTGTCCCATAGTGCCCAGGGATGTGCAGGTTAGGGTGGATTGGCCATGGGAAATTGTCCCATAGTGTCCAGGGATGTGCAGGTTAGGGTGGATTGGCAATGCTAAATTGTCCCATAGTGCCCAGGGATGTGCAGGTTAGGGTGGATTGGCCATGCCAAATTGTCCCATAGTGCCCAGGGATGTCAGGTTAGGGTGGATTGGCCATGATAAATTGTACCATAGTGCCCAGGGATGTGCAGTTTATCCTGGGTTGGCCATGCTAAATTGTCCCACAGTGTCCTGGGATGTGCAGGTTAGGGTAGATTGGCCATGCCAAATTGTCCCATAGTGCCCTGGAATGTGTAGTTTAGGGTGGATTGGCCATGCTAAATTGTCCCATAGTGTCCAGGGATGTGTAGGTTAAGGTGGATTGGCCATGCTAAATTGTCCCATAGTGTCCTGGGATGTGTAGGTTAGGGTGGATTGGCCATGCTAAATTGTCCCATAGTGCCCAGGGATGTGCAGGTTAGGGTGGATTGGCCATGTTAAATTGTCCCATAGTGTCCTGGGATGTGTAGTTTAGGGTGGATTGGCCATGCTAAATTGTCCCATAGTGCCCAGGGATGTGTAGGTTAAGGTGGATTGGCCATGCTAAATTGTCCCATAGTGTCCTGGGATGTGTAGTTTATGGTGGATTGGCCATGCTAAATTGTTCCATAGTGTCCTGGAATGTGTAGTTTAGGGTGGATTGGCCATGCTAAATTGCCCCTTAGTTCCCAGAGACGTGCAGGTTATGGTGGATTGGTCATGCTAAATTGTCCCATAGTGTCCTGGAATGTGTAGGTTAGTGTGGATTGGCCATGCTAAATTGTCCCATAGTGCCCAGGGATGTGCAGGTTAGAGTGGATTGGCCATGCTAAATTGTCCCATAGTGCCCAGGGATGTGTGGGTTAGGGTGGTTTGGCCGTGCTTAATTGTCCCACAGTGCCCCGGGATGTGCAGGTTAGAGTGGATTGGCCGTGCTAAATTGTCCCATAGTGCCCAGGGATGTGTAGGTTAGGGTGGTTTGGCCGTGCTAAATTGTCCCATAGTGCCCAGGGATGTGTAGGTGAGGGTGGTTTGGCCATGCTAAATTGTCACATTATGCCCAGGGATGTGCAAGTAATGGTGGATTGGCCATGCTAAAATGTCCCATAATGCCCAGGGATGTGTAGGTTAGGATGGATTAGCCATGCTAAATTGTCCCATAGTGTCCTGGGATGTGTAGGTTAGGGTGGATTGGCCAAGCTAAATTGTCCCATAGTACCCAGGGATGTGCAGGTTCGGGTGGATTGGCCATGCTAAATTGTCCCATAGTGTCCAGGGATGTGCAGGTTAGGGTGGATTGGCCATGCTAAATTGTCCCATAGTGTCCTGCGATGTGCAGGTCAGAGTGAATTGGCCATGCTAAATTGTCCCATAGTGCCCAGGGATGTGCAGGTTCGGGTGGATTGGCCATGGTAAATTGTCCCATAGTGCCCAGGGATGTGCAGGTTAGAGTGGATTGGCCATGCTAAATTGTCCCATGGTGTTCAGGATGTGTAGGTTAGGGTGGATTGGCTATGCTAAATTGTCCTATAGTGCCACGGGATGTGCAGGTCAGGGTGGATTGGCCATGCTAATTTGTCCCATCGTGTTCCGGGATGTATAGTTTAGGGTGGATTGGCCATGCTAAATTGTCCCATAGTGTCCTGGGATGTGCAGGTTAGGATGGATTGGCCATGCTAAATTGTCCCATAGTGGCCAGGGGTGTGTCGGTTAGGGTGGATTGGCCATGCTAAATTGTCCCATAGTGTCCAGGGATGGACAGGTTAGGGTGGATTGGCCATGGTAAATTGTCCCATTGTGTCCAGGGATGTGCAGGTTAGAGTGGATTGGCCATGTTAAATTGTCCCATAGTGCGCAGTGATGTGCAGGTCAGGGAGGATTGGCCATGCTAAATTGTCCTATAGTGCCACGGGATGTGCAGGTTAGGGTGGATTGGCCATGCTAAATTGTCCCATAGTGGCCAGGGATGTGCAGGTTAGGGTGAATTGGCCATGGTAAATTGTCCCATTGTGCCCAGGGATGTGCAGATTAGGGTGGATTGGCCATGGTAAATTGTCCCATAGTGCCCAGGAATGTGCAGGTTAGAGTGGATTGGCCATGCTAAATTGTCCCATAGTGCCCAGGGATGTGCAGGTTAGGGTGAATTGGCCATGGTAAATTGTCCCATTGTGCCCAGGGATGTGCAGGTTAGGGTGGATTGGTCATGCTAAATTGTCCCATAGTGTCCTGGGATGTGTAGGTTAGGGTGGATTGGCCATGCTACATTGTCCCATAGTGCCCAGGGATGTGCAGGTTAGGGTGGATTGGCCAAGCTAATTTGTCCCAGTGTGTTCAGGGATGTACAGTTTAGGGTGGATTGGCCATGCTAAATTGTCCCATAGTGCCCAGGGATGTGCAGTTTAGGGTGGATTGGCCAAGCTAAATTGTCCCATAGTGCCCAAATATGTGCAGGTTCAGGTGGATTGGCCATGCAAATTGTCCCATAGTGTTCCGGTATGTGCACATTAGGGTGGATTGGCCATGAGAAATTGTACCATAGTGCCCAGGGATGTGCAGTTTATCCTGGGTTGGCCATGCTAAATTGTCCCACAATGTGCTGGGATGTGCAGGTTAGGGTAGATTGGCCATGCCAAATTGTCCCATAGTGCCCAGGGATGTGCAGGTTAGGGTGGATTGGCCATGCTAAATTGCCCCATAGCGCCCAGGGATGTACAGGTTAGGGTGGATTGGGCACGGGAAAATTTTCCCAAAGTGTCCTGGGATGTGTGGGTGCGGGTAGATTGGCCAAGCTAAATTGTCCCCTAATGTCCAGTGATGTGTAGGTTAGGGTGGATTGGCCAAGCTAAATTGTCCCATAGTGACCAGGGATGTGCAGGTCAGAATGGATTGGCCATGCGAAATTGTCCCATAGTGTCCCGGGATGTGTAGGTTAGGGTGGATTGGCCATGCTAAATTGCCCCCGAATGTCCAGTGATGTGTAGGTTAGGGTGGATTGGCCATGCTAAATTGTCCCATAATGCCCAGGGATGTGCAGGTTAGGGTGTATTGGCCATGCTAAATTGTCCCATAGTGCCCAGGAATGTGCAGGTTAGAGTGGATTGGCCGTGCTAAATTGTCCCATAGTGCCCAGGGATGTGCAGGTTAGGGTGAATTGGCCATGCAAAATTGTCCCATAGTGCCCAGGGATGTGCAGGTTAGAGTGGATTGGCCATGCAAAATTGTCCCATAATGCCCAGGGATGTGCAGGTTAGGGTGGATTGGCCATGCTAAATTGTCCCATAGTGTCCAGGGATGTGCAGGTTAGGGTGGATTGGCCATGCTAAATTGTCCCATAGTGCCCAGGGATGTGCAGGATGGGGTGGATTGGCCATTCTAAATTGTCCCATAGTGCCCAGGGATGTGCAGGTTAGAGTGGATTGGCCGTGCTAAATTGTCCCATAGTGCCCAGGGATGTGCAGGTTAGGGTGAATTGGCCATGCAAAATTGTCCCATAGTGCCCAGGGATGTGCAGGTTAGAGTGGATTGGCCATGCAAAATTGTCCCATAGTGCCCAGGGATGTGCAGGTCAGGGGGGATTGGCCATGCTAAGTTGTCCCATAGTGCCCAGGGATGTGCAGGTTAGGATGGATTGGCCATGCTAAATTGTCCCATAGTGCCCAGGGATGTGTCGGTTAGGGTGGATTGGCCATGCTAAATTGCCCCCGAATGTCCAGTGATGTGTAGGTTAGGGTGGATTGGCCATGCTAAATTGTCCCATAGTGCCCAGGGATGTGCAGGTTGGGGTGGATTGGCCATGCTAAATTGTCCCATAGTGTTCAGGATGTGTAGGTTAGGGTGGATTGGCTACGCTAAATTGTCCTATAGTGCCTAGGGATGTGCAGGTTAGTGTGGATTGGCCATGGGAAATTGTCCCATAGTGTCCTGGGATGTGTAGGTTAGGGTGGTTTGGCCATGCTACATTGCCCCAATATGCCCAGGGATGTGCAGATTCGAATGGATTGGCAATGCTAAATTACCCATAGTGCCCAGGGGTGTGCAGGTTAGGGTGGATTGGCCATGTTAAATTGTCCCATAGATTCCCGGGATGTGTAGGTTAGGGTGGATTGGCAATGCTAAATTGTCCCATAGTGTCCTGGAATGTGTAGTTTAGGGTGGTTTGGCCATGCTAAATTGTCCCTTAGTGCCCAGAGATGTGCAGGTTCGAGTCGATTGGCCATGCTAAATTGTCCCATAGTGCCCAGGGATGTGTAGGTTAGGGTGGTTTGGCCATGCTAAATTGTCCCATAGTGTCCTGGGATGTGTAGTTTAGGGTGGATTGGCCATGCTAAATTGTCCCATAGTGCCCAGGAATGTGTTGGTTAGGGTGGATTGGCCATGCTAAATTGTCCCATAGTGCCCAGGGATGTGTAGGATAGGGTGGATTGGCCATGCTAAATTGCACCCATAGTGCTCAGGGATGTACAGGTTAGGGTGGATTGGCCATGGGAAATTGTCCCATAGTGTCCTGGGATGTGTAGGTTAGGGTGGTTTGGCCATGCTACATTGCCCCATTATGCCCAGGGATGTGCAGGTTCGAATGGATTGGCAATGCTAAATTACCCATAGTGCCCAGGGGTGTGCAGGTTAGGGTGGATTGGCCATGCTAAATTGTCCCATAGTGTCCTGGAATGTGTAGTTTAGGGTGGTTTGGCCATGCTAAATTGTCCCTTAGTGCCCAGAGATGTGCAGGTTCGAGTGGATTGGCCATGCTAAATTGTCCCATAGTGTCCAGGGATGTGGAGGTTAAGGTGGGTTGGCCATGCTAAATTGTCCCATAGTGTCCTGGGATGTGTAGGTTAGGGTGGATTGGCAATGCTAAATTGTCCCATAGTGTCCTGGAATGTGTAGTTTAGGGTGGTTTGGCCATGCTAAATTGTCCCTTAGTGCCCAGAGATGTGCAGGTTCGAGTGGATTGGCCATGCTAAATTGTCCCATTGTGCCCAGGGATGTGTAGGTTAGGGTGGTTTGGCCATGCTAAATTGTCCCATAGTGTCCTGGGATGTGTAGTTTAGGGTGGATTGGCCATGCTAAATTGTCCCATAGTGCCCAGGAATGTGTTGGTTAGGGTGGATTGGCCATGCTAAATTGTCCCATAGTGCCCAGGGATGTGTAGGATAGGGTGGATTGGCCATGCTAAATTGCACCCATAGTGCTCAGGGATGTACAGGTTAGGGTGGATTGGCCATGGGAAATTGTCCCATAGTGTCCTGGGATGTGTAGGTTAGGGTGGTTTGGCCATGCTACATTGCCCCATTATGCCCAGGGATGTGCAGGTTCGAATGGATTGGCAATGCTAAATTACCCATAGTGCCCAGGGGTGTGCAGGTTAGGGTGGATTGGCCATGCTAAATTGTCCCATAGTGTCCTGGAATGTGTAGTTTAGGGTGGTTTGGCCATGCTAAATTGTCCCTTAGTGCCCAGAGATGTGCAGGTTCGAGTGGATTGGCCATGCTAAATTGTCCCATAGTGTCCTGGGATGTGTAGTTTAGGGTGGATTGGCCATGCTAAATTGTCCCATAGTGCCCAGGAATGTGTTGGTTAGGGTGGATTGGCCATGCTAAATTGTCCCATAGTGCCCAGGGATGTGTAGGATAGGGTGGATTGGCCATGCTAAATTGCACCCATAGTGCTCAGGGATGTACAGGTTAGGGTGGATTGGCCATGGGAAATTGTCCCATAGTGTCCTGGGATGTGTAGGTTAGGGTGGTTTGGCCATGCTACATTGCCCCATTATGCCCAGGGATGTGCAGGTTCGAATGGATTGGCAATGCTAAATTACCCATAGTGCCCAGGGGTGTGCAGGTTAGGGTGGATTGGCCATGCTAAATTGTCCCATAGTGTCCTGGAATGTGTAGTTTAGGGTGGTTTGGCCATGCTAAAATGTCCCTTAGTGCCCAGGGATGTGCAGGTTCGAGTGGATTGGCAATGCTAAATTGTCCCATAGTGTCCAGGGATGTGGAGGTTAAGGTGGGTTGGCCATGCTAAATTGTCCCATAGTGTCCTGGGATGTGTAGGTTAGGGTGGATTGGCCATGCTAAATTGTCCCATAGTGTCCAGGGATGTGCAGGTTAGGGTGGTTTGGCCATGCTAAATTGTCCCTTAGTACCCAGGGATGTGCAGGTTCGAGTGGATTGGCCATGCTAAATTGTCCCATAGTGCCCAGGGATGTGTAGGTTAGGGTGGTTTGGCCATGCTAAATTGTCCCATAGTGTCCTGGGATGTGTAGTTTAGGGTGGATTGGCCATGCTAAATTGTCCCATAGTGCCCAGGAATGTGTTGGTTAGCGTGGATTGGCCATGCTAAATTGTCCCATAGTGCCCAGGGATGTGCAGGTTAGGGTGGATTGGCCATGCTAAATTGTCCCATAGTGTCCAGGGATGTGCAGGTTAGGGTGGATTGGCCATGCTAAATTGTCCCATAGTGCCCAGGGATGTGCAGGATGGGGTGGATTGGCCATGCTAAATTGTCCCATAGTGCCCAGGGATGTGCAGGTTAGAGTGGATTGGCCGTGCTAAATTGTCCCATAGTGCCCAGGGATGTGCAGGTTAGGGTGAATTGGCCATGCAAAATTGTCCCATAGTGCCCAGGGATGTGCAGGTTAGAGTGGATTGGCCATGCAAAATTGTCCCATAATGCCCAGGGATGTGCAGGTTAGGGTGGATTGGCCATGCTAAATTGTCCAATAGTGTCCAGGGATGTGCAGGTTAGGGTGGAATCGCCATGCTAAATTGTCCCATAGTGCCCAAGGATATGCAGGATGGGGTGGATTGGCCATGCTAAATTGTCCCATAGTGCCCCAGGGATCTGTAGGTTAGGGTGGATTGGCCATGCTAAATTGTCCCATAGTGCCCAGGGATGTGCAGGTTAGGGTGGATTGGCCATGCTAAGTTGTCCCATAGTGCCCAGGGATGTGCAGGTTAGGATGGATTGGCCATGCTAAATTGTCCCATAGTGCCCAGGGATGTGTCGGTTAGGGTGGATTGGCCATGCTAAATTGCCCCCGAATGTCCAGTGATGTGTAGGTTAGGGTGGATTGGCCATGCTAAATTGTCCCACAGTGCCCAGGGATGTGCAGGTTGGGGTGGATTGGCCATGCTAAATTGTCCCATAGTGTTCAGGATGTGTAGGTTAGGGTGGATTGGCTACGCTAAATTGTCCTATAGTGCCTAGGGATGTGCAGGTTAGTGTGGATTGGCCATGGGAAATTGTCCCATAGTGTCCTGGGATGTGTAGGTTAGGGTGGTTTGGCCATGCTACATTGCCCAATTATGCCCAGGGATGTGCAGGTTCGAATGGATTGGCAATGCTAAATTACCCATAGTGCCCAGGGGTGTGCAGGTTAGGGTGGATTGGCCATGCTAAATTGTCCCATAGATTCCCGGGATGTGTAGGTTAGGGTGAATTGGCCATGCTAAATTGTCCCATAGTGTCCTGCAATGTGTAGTTTAGGGTGGTTTGGCCATGCTAAATTGTCCCATAGTGCCCAGGGATGTGCAGGATGGGGTGGATTGGCCATGCTAAATTGTCCCATAGTGCCCAGGGATGTGCAGGTTAGAGTGGATTGGCCGTGCTAAATTGTCCCATAGTGCCCAGGGATGTGCAGGTTAGGGTGAATTGGCCATGCAAAATTGTCCCATAGTGCCCAGGGATGTGCAGGTTAGAGTGGATTGGCCATGCAAAATTGTCCCATAATGCCCAGGGATGTGCAGGTTAGGGTGGATTGGCCATGCTAAATTGTCCAATAGTGTCCAGGGATGTGCAGGTTAGGGTGGAATGGCCATGCTAAATTGTCCCATAGTGCCCAAGGATATGCAGGATGGGGTGGATTGGCCATGCTAAATTGTCCCATAGTGCCCCAGGGATCTGTAGGTTAGGGTGGATTGGCCATGCTAAATTGTCCCATAGTGCCCAGGGATGTGCAGGTTAGGGTGGATTGGCCATGCTAAGTTGTCCCATAGTGCCCAGGGATGTGCAGGTTAGGATGGATTGGCCATGCTAAATTGTCCCATAGTGCCCAGGGATGTGTCGGTTAGGGTGGATTGGCCATGCTAAATTGCCCCCGAATGTCCAGTGATGTGTAGGTTAGGGTGGATTGGCCATGCTAAATTGTCCCACAGTGCCCAGGGATGTGCAGGTTGGGGTGGATTGGCCATGCTAAATTGTCCCATAGTGTTCAGGATGTGTAGGTTAGGGTGGATTGGCTACGCTAAATTGTCCTATAGTGCCTAGGGATGTGCAGGTTAGTGTGGATTGGCCATGGGAAATTGTCCCATAGTGTCCTGGGATGTGTAGGTTAGGGTGGTTTGGCCATGCTACATTGCCCCATTATGCCCAGGGATGTGCAGGTTCGAATGGATTGGCAATGCTAAATTACCCATAGTGCCCAGGGGTGTGCAGGTTAGGGTGGATTGGCCATGCTAAATTGTCCCATAGATTCCCGGGATGTGTAGGTTAGGGTGAATTGGCCATGCTAAATTGTCCCATAGTGTCCTGCAATGTGTAGTTTAGGGTGGTTTGGCCATGCTAAATTGTCCCTTAGTGCCCAGGGATGTGCAGGTTCGAGTGGATTGGCCATGCTAAATTGTTCCATAGTGTCCAGGGATGTGGAGGTTAAGGTGGGTTGGCCATGCTAAATTGTCCCATAGTGTCCTGGGATGTGTAGGTTAGGGTGGATTGGCCATGCTAAATTGTCCCATAGTGTCCTGGAATGTGTAGTTTAGGGTGGTTTGGCCAAGCTAAATTGTCCCTTAGTGCCCAGAGATGTGCAGGTTCGAGTGGATTGGCCATGCTAAATTGTCCCATAGTGTCCTGGGATGTGTAGTTTAGGGTGGATTGGCCATGCTAAATTGTCCCATAGTGCCCAGGAATGTGTTGGTTAGGGTGGATTGGCCATGCTAAATTGTCCCATAGTGCCCAGGGATGTGTAGGATAGGGTGGATTGGCCATGCTAAATTGCACCCATAGTGCTCAGGGATGTACAGGTTAGGGTGGATTGGCCATGGGAAATTGTCCCATAGTGTCCTGGGATGTGTAGGTTAGGGTGGTTTGGCCATGCTACATTGCCCCATTATGCCCAGGGATGTGCAGGTTCGAATGGATTGGCAATGCTAAATTACCCATAGTGCCCAGGGGTGTGCAGGTTAGGGTGGATTGGCCATGCTAAATTGTCCCATAGTGTCCTGGAATGTGTAGTTTAGGGTGGTTTGGCCATGCTAAATTATCCCTTAGTGCCCAGGGATGTGCAGGTTCGAGTGGATTGGCCATGCTAAATTGTCCCATAGTGTCCAGGGATGTGGAGGTTAAGGTGGGTTGGCCATGCTAAATTGTCCCATAGTGTCCTGGGATGTGTAGGTTAGGGTGGATTGGCCATGCTAAATTGTCCCATAGTGTCCTGGAATGTGTAGTTTAGGGTGGTTTGGCCATGCTAAATTGTCCCTTAGTACCCAGGGATGTGCAGGTTCGAGTGGATTGGCCATGCTAAATTGTCCCATAGTGCCCAGGGATGTGTAGGTTAGGGTGGTTTGGCCATGCTAAATTGTCCCATAGTGTCCTGGGATGT
Organism: Chiloscyllium plagiosum; assembly: GCF_037043375.1. NCBI lineage: Eukaryota > Metazoa > Chordata > Chondrichthyes > Orectolobiformes > Hemiscylliidae > Chiloscyllium > Chiloscyllium plagiosum. The sequence goes on along the minus strand of NW_028270176.1, from coordinate 28,361,668 downwards.
GTAGTTTAGGGTGGATTGGCCATGCTAAATTGTCCCATAGTGCCCAGGGATGTGTTGGTTAGGGTGGATTGGCCATGCTAAATTGTCCCATAGTGCCCAGGGATGTGCAGGTTAGGGTGGATTGGCCATGGTAAATTGTCCCATAGTGTCCTGGGATTTGTAGGTTAGGGTGGGTTGGCCATGCTAAATTGTCCCATAGTGCCCAGGGATGTGCAGGTTAGGGTGGATTGGCCATGCTAAACTGTCCCACAGTGTCCTGGGATGTGTAGGTTAGGGTGGATTGGCCATGCTAAATTGTCCCATAGTGCCCAGGGATGTGCAGGTTAGGGTGGATTGGCCATGCTAAATTGTCCCATAGTGTTCAGGATGTGTAGGTGAGGGTGGATTGGCTACGCTAAATTGTCCAATAGTGCCCAGGGATGTGCAGGTTAGGGTGGATTGGCCAAGCTAATTTGTCCCAGTGTGTTCAGGGATGTACAGTTTAGGGTGGATTGGCCATGGTAAATTGTCCCATAGTGCCCAGGGATGTGCAGTTAAGGGTGGATTGGCCAAGCTAAATTGTCCCATAGTGCCCAGGGATGTGCAGGTTAGGGTGGATTGGCCATGCTAAATTGTCCCATAGTGCCCAGGGATGTGCAGGTTAGGGTGGATTGGCCAAGCTAATTTGTCCCAGTGTGTTCAGGGATGTACAGTTTAGGGTGGATTGGCCATGCTAAATTGTCCCATAGTGCCCAGGGATGTGCAGGTTAGGGTGGATTGGCCATGCTAAATTGACCCATCGTGCCCAGGGATGTGTAGGTTAGGGTAGATTGGCCGTACTAAATTGTCCCATAGTGCCCAGGGATGTGCAGGTTAGGGTGGATTGGCCATGGGAAATTGTCCCATAGTGTCCAGGGATGTGCAGGTTAGGGTGGATTGGCAATGCTAAATTGTCCCATAGTGCCCAGGGATGTGCAGGTTAGGGTGGATTGGCCATGCCAAATTGTCCCATAGTGCCCAGGGATGAGCAGGTTAGGGTGGATTGGCCATGATAAATTGTACCATAGTGCCCGGGGATGTGCAGTTTATCCTGGGTTGGCCATGCTAAATTGTCCCACAGTGTCCTGGGATGTGCAGGGTAGGGTAGATTGGCCATGCCAAATTGTCCCATAGTGCCCAGGGATGTGCAGGTTAGGGTGGATTGGCCATGCTAAATTGCCCCATAGCGCCCAGGGATGTACAGGTTAGGGTGGATTGGGCACGGGAAAATTTTCCCAAAGTGTCCTGGGATGTGTGGGTGCGGGTAGATTGGCCAAGCTAAATTGTCCCCTAATGTCCAGTGATGTGTAGGTTAGGGTGGATTTGCCAAGCTAAATTGTCCCCTAATGTCCAGTGATGTGTAGGTTAGGGTGGATTGGCCAAGCTAAATTGTCCCATAGTGACCAGGGATGTGCAGGTCAGAATGGATTGGCCATGCGAAATTGTCCCATAGTGTCCCGGGATGTGTAGGTTAGGGTGGATTGGCCATGCTAAATTGCCCCCGAATGTCCAGTGATGTGTAGGTTAGGGTGGATTGGCCATGCTAAATTGTCCCATAGTGCCCAGGGATGTGCAGGTTAGGGTGGATTGGCCATGCTAAATTGTCCCATAGTGCCCAGGGATGTGCAGGTTGGGGTGGATTGGCCATGCTAAATTGTCCCATAGTGTTCAGGATGTGTAGGTTAGGGTGGATTGGCTACGCTAAATTGTCCTATAGTGCCTAGGGATGTGCAGGTTAGGGTGGATTGGCCATGGGAAATTGTCCCATAGTGTCCTGGGATGTGTAGGTTAGGGTGGATTGGCCATGCTAAATTGTCCCTTAGTGCCCAGGGATGTGCAGGTTCGAGTGGATTGGCCATGCTAAATTGTCCCATAGTGCCCAGGGATGTGTAGGTTCGGGTGGTTTGGCCATGCTAAATTGTCCCATAGTGTCCTGGGATGTGTAGGTTAGGGTGGATTGGCCATGCTAAATTGTCCCACAGTGTCCTGGGATGTGTAGGTTAGGGTGGATTGGCCATGCTAAATTGTCCCTTAGTGTTCAGGGATGTGCAGGTTAGGGTGGATTGGCCATGCTAAATTGTCCCATAGTGCCCGGGGATGTGTAGGTTAGGGTGGATTGGCCATGCTAAATTGTCCCATAGTGCCCAGGGATGTGCAGGTTAGGGTGGATTGGCCATGCTAAATTGTCCCATAGTGTCCAGGGATGAGCAGGTTAGGGTGGATTGGCCAAGCTAAATTGTCCCATAGTGTCCTGGGATGTGTAGGTTAGGGTGGATTGGCCATGCTAAATTGTCCCATAGTGTCCTGGGATGTGTAGGTTAGGGTGGATTGGCCATGCTAAATTGTCCCATAGTGCCCAGGGATCTGTAGGTTAGGGTGGATTGGCCATGCTAAATTGTCCCATAGTGCCCAGGGATCTGTAGGTTAGGGTGGATTGGCCATGCTAAATTGTCCCATAGTGCCCAGGGATCTGTAGGTTAGGGTGGATTGGCTGCCGGAAACGCAAGGTTACAGGGATTAGTATACAGGGTGGGTCTGGGTGCAATGCCCTTCGGAGTGTCAGTACGGACTTGATGGGCCGAATTGCCTGCTTCTACTCTTGAGGGATTCTATGATCATTCTGATTAGCCTGCTGTGGGCCGCCTCCAAGGTCAGAACACCTTTCCACAGATTTTGGGTCCAGAATGTGGTGTGACCAGTACCTTATACAGCCTCAGCGGTACCCCCGTGCTCTCGAATTCTTGCCCTCTCGAAATGAATGTTAATATTCAATTTACCTTTGTAACAGCCAAGTGATCCCAAAGAGAATCCCGAACCAGGACTCCCAGAATTCCGAATCCTTTCTGGAGATTGTTGGACACAGAAAGTGATTACCAACAAAAACAGAAATTGCTGGAAAAGCTCAGCAGGTCTGGCAGTATCCGTGGAGAGAGAGAAATCAGAGTTAATGTTTCGTGTCAGTTTGATCCCAGGGCTGTAAGGGTTAAATTGCAAAGCTAACTCGGACCTTGTATTCCCTGGAGTTTCCAGGGTCAGGGTTAATGTGGTTGTGGTTTTCAGGATATCGAGGGGATGATTGGTGTTGTTGGAGAGACAGGGACTGGGGCTGGGACTAGGGGAGCAGCCTAAACATCAGGCCAGACCTTTCAGGAGGGAGGTGAGGGCACATCTTCTCACACACTAACATACACTCTCACTAACACATTCACTCACACACACATACTCACACACTCTCACACTCACACACTAACATACCCTCTCACTAACACATTCACTCACACACTCTCACACACTCACACTCAAAGAACAAAGAAAATGTACAGCCCAGGAACAGGCCCTTCGGCCCTCCAAGCCTGAGCCGATCCAAATCTACTGTCTAAACCTGTTGGTCAATTCCTAAGCATCTGTATCCCTCTGCTCCCCACCTGCTCATGCATCTGTCCAGACGCATCTTAAATACCGTGCCTGCCTCTACCACCTCTGCTGGCAATGCGTTCCAGGCACCTACCACCCTCTGTGTGAAGTACTTGCCATGTGTACTCACACAAACACACACTTACACACACACACACACACATGCTAACTCACACTCACATTCTCTCTCTCTCTGTCTCTCATACACACACAGGCACTCTGTCTCTCGCACAAACACACACGCTAACTCACACTCGCCTTCTCTCGCTCTCTGTCCCTTGCACAAACACACACACTCTCTCTCACACACACAAACATACACACTTTGTCTCTCACGCACACAGACACAGACACGTGCTCTCCCTCATACACACTTTCTCTGTCTCTCACACACACAGACACATGCACTCTCTCTTTCTCATACACACACACCAACACACACTCTCTCTCTCTCTCTCTCTCTCACAAACAAATACACAAGCACACTCTCTCTCTGTCTCTCACACATGGATGCACACATTCTGTCTCTCTCTCACACACATGCTGTCTATCATACACACACAGATACACACTCTCCTTCTCTCACACTAACACACACAGAAACACACACCCACACACCAACACATACACTCTCTCTTATACACACACACAGACGCACACACTCTCTCTCACACACACACAGACCCTCTCTCTCACACACACACAGACTCTCTCTCTCTCACACAGACACACACAGTCTCTCTCTCTCACACAAACATAAAGACACACACACTCTCCCTCTGTCTCTCACTCACACTCACAGTCTCTTGCACTTGCACATACACACTCTCTCCCCCTCACACACACTCTCTCTCTCCCTCACACACACTCTCTCCCTCTCTCCCTCACACACACTCTCTCCTCTCTCTCCCTCACACACTCTCTCTCCCTCTCTCCCTCACACACACTCTCTCCTCTCTCTCCCTCACACACTCTCTCTCTCTCTCTCTCTCCCTCACACACTCTCTCTCACTCCCTCACACAGACACACACAAATATTTAAAGAGATCTCAGATTTTTGTAAGAATAATAGGTTGTAATAGTAGGTGATTTTAATTTTCCAAACATTGACTGGGACGATCATAGTGTTAAGGTTTTGGATCGTGAAGAATTTGTTAAATAATCATAGTCATAGAGTCATAGAGATGTACAGCACGGAAACAGACCCTTCCGTCCAACCTGTCCATGCTGACCCAGATATCCCAACCCAATCTAGTCCCACCTGCCAGCACCCGGCCCATATCCCTCCAATCCCTTCCTATTCATATACCCATCCAGATGCTTTTTAAATGCAGTAATTGTACCAGCCTCCACTACTTCCTCTGGCAGCTCATTCCACATACATATCACCCTCTGTGTGAAAAAGTTGCCCCTTAGGTCTCTTTTACATCCTTCCCCTCTCACCCTAAACCTATGCCCTCTAGTTCTGGACTGCCCGACCCCAGGGAAAAGACCTTGGCTATTTATCCTATCCATGCCCCTCATGATTTTATAAAGCTCTATAAGGTCACCCCTCAGCCTCCGACGCTCCAGGGAAAACAGCCCCAGCCTGTTCAGCCTCTCCCTGTAACTCAAATACTCCAACCCTGGCAACATCCTTGTAAATCTTTTCTGAACCCTTTCAAGTTTCACAACATCTTTCCGATAGGAAGGAGACCAGAATTGCACGCAATATTCCAACAGTGGCCTAACCAATGTCCTGTACAGCCACAACATGATCTCCCAACTCCTGTACACAATACTCTGACCAATAAAGGAAAGCATACCAAATGCCTTCTTCACTATCCTATCTACCTGTGACTCCACTTTCAAGGAGCTATGAACCTGCACTCCAAGGTCTCTTTGTTCAGCAACACTCCCTAGGACCTTACCATTAAGTGTATAAGTCCTGCTAAGACTTGCTTTTCCAAAATGCAGCACCTCACATTTATCTGAATTAAACTCCATCTGCCACTTCTCAGCCCATTGGCCCATCTGGTCAAGATCCTGTTGTAATCTGAGGTAATCTTCTTCGCTGTCCACTACACCTCCAATTTTGGTGTCATCTGCAAACTTATGAACTATACCTCCAATATTCACATCCAAATCATTTATATAAATTATGAAAAGTTGAGGACCCAGCACCGATCCTTATGGCACTCCACTGGTCACAGGCCTCCAGTCTGAAAAACAACCCTCCACCATCACCCTCTGTCTTCTACCTTTGAGTCAGTTCTGTATCCAAATGGCTGGTCCTCCCTGTATTCCGTGAGATCTAACCTTGCTAATCAGTCTCCCATGGGGAACCTTGTCAAACGCCTTACTGAAGTCCATATGGATCACATCTACTGCTCTGCCCTCATCAATCTTCTTTGTTACTTCTTCAAAAAACTCAATCAAGTTTGTGAGACATGATTTCCCATGCACAAAGCCATGTTGACTATCCCTAATTAGTCCTTGCCTTTCCAAATACATATACATCCTGTCCCTCAGGATTCCCTCCAACAACTTGCCCACCACCGAGGTCAGGCTCACCGGTCTATAGTTCCCTGGCTTGTCCTTACCACCCTTCTGAAACAGTGGCACCACGTTAGCCAACCTCCAGTCTTCCGGCACCTCACCTGTGACTATCGATGATACAAATATCTCAGCAAGAGGCCCAGCAATCACTTCTCTAGCTTCCCACAGAGTTCTCGGGTACACCTGATCAGGCCCTGGGGATGTATCCACCTTTATATGTTTCATGACATCCTGCACTTCCTCCTCTGGAATAAAAAGGAATCATATATTCAATGTCAACAATTGAGTTCAAATGAATCTCTTGAATAGTATAATGTGCGTCGGGTCATTTTTAAGATGGAGATCTGTAGCTAATGTCCTGCCTTTGTTCAAGAAAGCGTGTGATAGAAACCTCTGAACTATAGAGCTGTGAGTCTGACTTTGTTGGCGGGTACATTGTTAGAGGTGTTTCTGAGAGAGAGGATTTAGACACATTTGGAGAGGCAAGGAATGATTAGGGACAGTCGGCGTGTGAGGGAAACCGTGTCTCACAAACTTGATTGAAGTTTTTCGAGGAAGTAACCACGAAGCTTGATGAGGGCGGAGCAGTAGACGCTGTTTATTTGGATTTTCGTGAAGCCTTGGACAGGATTCCACGTGGTAGCCTCATGAGTAAAGTCAGATCACATGGGGATTCAGGGTGAACTTGCCAAGTGGATACAAACCTGGCTGAAAGGCAGGAGGCAGAGAGTGGTGGTGGAGGGTTGTTTCTCAGACTGGAGAGCATGTGACCGCGGTCACACCGACTCACAGACACACACACACACACACAGACACAGACACTCTCTCTCACACACACAGATATATACACCAAAACACACACACTCACACAGACACTCTTTCTCTCACACACATACTCACACAGACACACACACACAGACATTCTCTCTCTCACACACACATATATACATACATACATACACACAGAACACACACACAAACACACACATACACTTTCACAGACGTACCCTCTCACACACACACATATGCACATACACACACTCACAGACATACCCATACATGCACACACATACACACACTCACAGACATACCCATACATGCACAGACATACACACATCACAGATATACCCACACACATGTACTCACAGACACTCATACACATACACAGACACCGACACACACACATTCACACGCATATATGTATAGACATACACTGATTGACACACACAGATGCACAGAGACTCTCTCTCTCACTCACACACACACACTGTCTGTGTCTCTATCTCTCTCTTTCTCTCTCTCTCAGAGGGTGAGGAGTTGGTTGGGAAATGTCTCTTGGAAATTGTTCATTTTAAATCAGTGAGATCAACAGATGTGGTTAGCCAATAGAGTGAAGGGATATGGCAGATGTGGTTTCCTGGACATAGGTCAGAGATCAGTCATTGCCTGAAGAGAACAAATGACCTCCCGCTGTTTCTGTGTTCCAGGCTGGAGGAGGGGGCTGAATGGCCTCCTGCTCCTGTGTAACAGGCTGGTGGAGGTGGGGGGGGGGGAGGTGCTGAATGGAGCGTCCTCCTAGCCTCCCCTTCCCTTTCTGTTCTGTTCTCCACATTCAGTTTCTGTTCGTTAATTTCCAAATCTCAATTTAAAATTGGCATTATCGGAAATCCCCAATTGTTGACTTTGAGAAGATCATGTGGACCACCAAGGAGTTCGAAAAATAATTTTGGAAATGTGAAGGGACATAATGTGTAATAACAGCCTTGAACAAATTGATGCAAGCATTTTACAGGACATCATCAGGTTATGAAAGAATTCTATTCTCAAACTAAGTCAATTTATATGCAAGTTGTAACACAATACCATACAATACAATTCAGTATGATGCAATATCATATCATTCTGGTCGGAATGATGTTGTGAAACTTGAAAGGGTTCAGAAAAGATTTATAAGGATGTTGCCGGGGTTGGGGAGTTTGAGCTACAGGGAGAGGCTGAACAGGCTGGGGCTGTTTTCTCTGGAATGTCGGAGACTGAGGGGTGACCTTATAGAGGTGTATTAGATCACAAGGGGCATGGTTAGGGTAAATAGGCAAAGTCTTTTCCCTGGGGTGGGAGTGTCCAGAACTAGAGGGGCATAGGTTTAGGGTGAGAGAGGAAAGGTATAAAAGAGACCTACGGGGCAACTTTTTCACCCAGAGGGTGGTACGTGTATGGAATGAGCTGCCAGAGGAAGTGGTGGAGGCTGGTACAATTGCAACATTTAAGAGGCATTTGGATGGGTATATGAATAGGAAGGGTTTGGAGGGATATGGGCCGGGTGCTGGCAGGTGGGGCGAGATTGGGTTGGGATATCTGGTCGGCATGGACGGGTTGGGCCGAAGGGTCTGTTTCCATGCTGTCTGACTCTAATTTAGTATAATATAATGTAAAATAACATAAGATGGGCATTCATAAATATGAGTGCATTTCAGATCTTTATAATGAATATCAATACACCCTTGCTGGGGATCTGCATCATAACCGAGTGTCGGTAGGTCGGATGTTAGTGAGTCTGGGTCTGTGTGCAGTGATTGTTGGGAGACCATGAGAGCAACCAATTCTGACAAAGTGGACGTTGGGAGGTCACAGACTCCCCGATAAGGGCTCTCCCATTAAAGAAGCAGGAAGGGGTGGAGGGACCCCTTCTCTCAGACAGACCCCCGGGACTCAACTCTGAATCAGTTCTTGCCCTACTCTTGGCTCCTGCCAGAGCCGTAACATGAACGGGGAAGGTGGCCTAAAGCCTGAGGCCTAGTCCTGATTTAGCGCCATCTTCCATGCTGGCTGGGAATTCTGGATGACGGGAGTTGGGGCGGGAGAGGAGGTGAGGGGTGCTGGCAGGAAGGTTTCGGGGAGTTCACCACGTGCGTAGTGAGTAGGGAGGGCCTCGCTCAACAAATGGGGAACAGGCCTGCTACTCCCCATTGCCTGTCGTGGCACAGCAAGATCCCACGGGCGTCAACTCGGGAAAGATCCCGATAAAAAATAGAGTGTCCCACTGTCCCTCAGAACTAGGGCTCAGGATCTAGGCCTCACTGACAGCCAGAGCCAGGGAACATTGGTTCCCCATGTGGGTATGTGCCACAGGCCATGTGCCCCCTCTCACCCTCACCAAGCCTGACTCTCCAGTGACGTCAGTTGTGGGTAGAGCTATTGGCCTCAGGACACCATCATAGATTCCCCAATACCGCTCCCACCGAATACGGGCCATGGGATCTTTCCTTGCAGTTGAAAGGCCTCATTTCCATGTCTCCCTCCAAGTGACGGCACACTGGCTTGCCCTATTTAATGGGGTGTCAATTGAAGGCTCAACATTGACCACAGGTGTGCTCTGGAGAGACCATCACCCCCTGTAACCATGACAATATTTCAAACATTGGCTTGTGTTGCGTCAGCAGAGTGTGACCAGGTGAGTGAGGGGCCTTGTAGAAGATTCAAGGGTTGGGGAGAGAGAGTAACCCACCGAACCCCACTCCAGGCACATAACTACACATTAATCGGGGGGTCACCAGGGGGTCAAGGGAGCAACGAGTTCAGGCCTTGCCCCAAGCTACTGTAACCCACACCCACCAGGGGAACTGACACTCACCAGCTCTGACTCTCAGTGAGGCCTAAAGCCTGAGGCCTAGTTCTGAGGAACAGTGGAAGCCTTTATTTTTATTGGGATCTTTCCGAATGGACACCAAATTATTTGTTGTGTCAACGTCTCTCCCTCGCTACCTCACACTCTCCAGTTCTCAGAAAGACTATTTATCACATCCTCAAGCACGATTTCAGCAGATAATCGCTTCACCACTTCCTGTTTTTTTAATCTTAATGACTATGTTTGTTTCAAAAGAGCACATGTCTTTCATTGATGAATATGATTTTCACAGTCGCTGGTTGTGAGTATTTATTATCTAACACCAATAACACACTGACCCTCCGACAGTGCGGCACTCCCTCAGCACTGACCCTCCGACAGTGCGGCCCTCCCTCAGCACTGACCCTCCGACAGTGCGGCACTCCCTCAGCACTGACCCTCCGACAGTGCGGCACTCCCTCAGCCCTGACCCTCCGACAGTGCGGCACTCCCTCAGCCCTGACCCTCCGACAGTGCGGCACTCCCTCAGCACTGACCCTCCGACAGTGCGGCCCTCCCTCAGCACTGACCCTCTGACAGTGCAGCACTCCCTCAGCACTGACCCTCTGACAGTGCGGTGCTCCCTCAGCATTGACCCTCTGACAGCGCGGCACTCCCTCAGCACTGACCCTCCGACAGTGCGGCACTCCCTCAGCACTGACCCCCCGACAGTGCGGCACTCCCTCAGCACTGACCCTCCGACAGTGCGGCGCTCCCTCAGCACTGACCCCCCGACAGTGCGGCACTCCCTCAGCACTGACCCTCCGACAGTGCGGCGCTCCCTCAGCACTGACCCTCCGACAGTGCGGCGTTCCTTCAGCACTGACCCTCTGACAGTGTGGCACATCCTCAGCACTGACCCTCTGACAGTGCGGCACTCCCTCAGCACTGACCCTCCGACAGTGCGGCACTCCCTCAGCACTGACCCACTAACAATCAAGCGCTCCCACAGACTGTGTTTGAGAGTGCGTGAGTAAATTTCGAGTGTGTGTGTGAGAGTGAAAGTGTACGTGAGTGCGTGTGTGTGTGCATGTATCAGAGAGAGTGCGTGTGTGAGGGTGACAGAGTGTACGTGAGTGTGTATGTATGTATCAGAGAGAGTGCGTGTGTGAGTGAGAGTGTACGTGAGTGTGAATGTGTGTGTATCAGAGAGTGTGTGTGTGTGAGTGAGAGAGTGTACATGAGTGTGAATGTGTGTGTATCAGAGAGAGTGTGTGAGTGAGAGTGTGTGTGTGTGTATGTGAGTGTGTATGTATCAGAGAGAGTGTGTGTGAGGGTAAGAGAGTGTACATGAGTGTGAATGTGTGTGTATCAGAGAGAGTGTGTGAGTGAGAGTGTGTGTGTGTGTATGTGAGTGTGTATGTATCAGAGAGAGTGTGTGTGAGGGTAAGAGAGTGTACGTGACTGTGAGTATGCGTGTGTATGTATCAAAGAGTGTGTGTATGAGTGAGAGAGTGTATGTGAGTGTGTGTATCAGAGAGTGTGTGTGAGTGAGAGAGTGTACATGAGTGTGAGTGTGCGTGTATCAGAGAGAGTGTGTGTGTGAGAGAGTGTATGTCAGTGTGTATGTATGTATCAGAGAGAGTGTGTGTGTGTGTGAGTGAGAGAGTGTACGTGAGTGTGTGTGTATGTATGTATCAGAGAGAGTATGTGTGTGTGAGTGAGAGAGTGTACGTGAGTGTGAGTATGTGTGTATCAGAGTGTGTGAGTGAGAGATTTTTAGTGAGTGAGTGTGTGTATATCAGAGAGAGTGTGTGAGTGAGAGAGTGTACGTGTATGTGAGTGTGTATGTATGTATCTGAGTGTGTGTGTGAGTGAGAGAGTGTATGTAAGTGTGAGTGTGTATGTGTGTATGTATGTATGTATCAGAGAGAGTATGTTTGTGTGAGTGAGAGAGTGTACGTGAGTGTGAGTGTGTGTGTATCAGAGAGAGTGTGTGTGTGTGAGAGTGTACGTGAGTGTGAGTGTGCGTGTATCAGAGAGAGTGTGTGTGTGAGAGAGTGTATGTGAGTGTGTATGTATGTATCAGAGAGAGTGTGTGTGTGTGTGAGTGAGAGAGTGTACGTGAATGTGAGTGTGCGTGTATCAGAGAGAGTGTGTGTGTGAGAGAGTGTATGTGAGTGTGTATGTATGTATCAGAGAGAGTGTGTGTGTGTGTGAGTGAGAGAGTGTACGTGAGTGTGAGTGTGCGTGTATCAGAGAGAGTGTGTATGTGAGAGAGTGTACGTGAATGTGAGTGTGCGTGTATCAGAGAGAGTGTGTGTGTGAGAGAGTGTATGTGAGTGTGTATGTATGTATCAGAGAGAGTGTGTGTGTGTGTGAGTGAGAGAGTGTACGTGAGTGTGAGTGTGCGTGTATCAGAGAGAGTGTGTATGTGAGAGAGTGTACGTGAATGTGAGTGTGTGTGTATCAGAGAGAGTGTGTGTGTGAGAGAGTGTATGTGAGTGTGTATGTATGTATCAGAGAGAGTGTGTGTGTGTGTGTGAGAGAGTGTACGTGAGTGTGAGTATGTGTGTATCAGAGAGAGTGTGTGTGTGAGAGAGAGTGTACGTGAGTGTGAGTGTGTGTGTATCAGAGCGAGTGTGTGTGAGTGAGAGGTCTTTAGTGAGTGAGTGTGTGTATATCAGAGTGTGTATGTATCAGAGAGAGTGTATGTGAGTGTGAGTGTGTATGTATCAGAGAGAGTGCGTGTGTGTGAGAGAGTGTACGTGTATGTGAGTGTGTATGTATGTATGTATCTGAGTGTGTGTGAGTGAGAGAGTGTACGTAAGTGTGAGTTTGTATGTATCAGAGAGAGTATGTTTGTGTGAGTGAGAGAGTGTACGTGAGTGTGAGTGTGTGTGTATCAGAGCGAGTGTGTGTGAGTGAGAGATCTTTAGTGAGTGAGTGTGTGTATATCAGAGTGTGTATGTATCAGAGAGAGTGTATGTGAGTGTGAGTGTGTATGTATCAGAGAGAGTGCGTGTGTGTGAGAGTGTACGTGAGTGTGTATGTATCAGAGAGTGTGTGTGAGTGAGAGAGTGTACATGAGTGTGAGTGTGTGTGTATCAGAGAGAGTGTGTGAGTGAGAGAGTGTACGTGTATGTGAGTGTGTATGTATGTATGTATGTATCTGAGTGTGTGTGAGTGAGAGAGTGTACGTAAGTGTGAGTGTGTATGTATCAGAGAGAGTATGTTTGTGTGAGTGAGAGAGTGTACGTGAGTGTGAGTGTGCGTGTATCAGAGAGAGTGTGTGTGAGAGTGTACGTGAATGTGAGTGTGCGTGTATCAGAGAGAGTGTGTGTGTGAGAGAGTGTATGTGAGTGTGAGTGTGCGTGTATCAGAGAGAGTGTGTGTGTGAGAGAGTGTATGTGAGTGTGTATGTATGTATCAGAGAGAGTGTGTGTGTGAGTGAGAGAGTGTACGTGAATGTGAGTGTGCGTGTATCAGAGAGAGTGTGTGTGTGAGAGAGTGTATGTGAGTGTGTATGTATGTATCAGAGAGAGTGTGTGTGTGTGTGAGTGAGAGAGTGTACGTGAGTGTGAGTATGTGTGTATCAGAGAGAGTGTGTGTGAGAGAGAGTGTACGTGAGTGTGAGTGTGTGTGTATCAGAGCGAGTGTGTGTGAGTGAGAGATCTTTAGTGAGTGAGAGTGTGTTTATCAGAGTGTGTATGTGAGTGAGAGAGTGTATGTGAGTGTGAGTGTGTATGTATCAGAGAGAGTGTGTGTGTGAGAGAGTGTACGTGAGTGAGTATGTATGTATCAGAGAGTGTGTGTGTGAGTGAGAGAGTGTACGTGAGTGTGAGTATGTGTGTATCAGAGAGTGTGTGTGAGTGAGAGAGTGTACGTGAGTGTGTGTGTATCAGAGTGTGTGTGTGTGAGAGAGTGTACGTGAGTGAGTATGTGTGTATCAGAGAGTGTGTGTGTGAGTGAGAGAGTGTACGTGAGTGTGTGTGTGTATCAGAGAGAGTGTGTGTGTGAATGAGAGAGTGTACGTGAGTGTGAGTGTGTGTGTATCAGAGAGAGTGTATGTGTGTGAGAGAGTGTACGTGAGTGTGAGTGTGTGTGTGAGAGAGAGCGAGTGTGTGTTTGTGAGTGAGAGAGTGTACATGAGTGTGAGTGTGTGTGTGTGTATGTATCAGAGAGAATGTGTGTGTGAGTGAGTGTACGTGAGTGTGAGTGTGTGTGTATGTATCAGAGAGAGTGTGTGTGTGAGAGAGTGTATGTGAGTGTGAGTGTGTATGTGAGAGAGCGAGACTGCACATGTATGTGAATGTGTGTGTATGCGAGTGTGCGTGTATGTGAGTAAGTGTGCATGTTTGTGAATGTGTGTATGAGAGTGAGTGTGTGTAAGAGTGTGAGGGTGTATGAATACTGTGCTCTATTCACACCATGCAACTATAGAACATGGAACATTCCAGCGCAGTACAGGCCCTTCGGCCCTCGATGTTGCGCTGACCTGTGGAATTAATCTGAAGCCCATCTAACCTACACCATTCCATTATTATCCATATGTGTGTCCATTGACCATTTAAATGCCCCTAATGTCAGCAAGTCTACTGCTGCTGCAAGCAGGCCGTTCCTACTACGCTTTGAGTAAAGAAACTACCTCTGACCTCTGTCCTATAACTATCACCCCCTCAATTTAAAGCTATGCCCCCTCGTGCTAGACATCACCATCCTGAGGAAAAAGGCTCTCCCTGTCCACCCTATCTAACCCTCTGACTATCTTATACACCTCTATTAAGTCCCCTCTCAACCTTCTTCTCTCCAACGAAAATAGCCTCAGTTCCCTCAGCCTTTCCTTGTAAGACCTTCCCTCCATACCAGGCAACATCCTGGTAAATCTCCTCTGAACCCTTTCCAAAGCTTCCACATCCTTCCTGTAATGCGGTGACCAGAACTGTACGCAATACTCCAAGTGCGGTCGCACCAGTGACCTGTACAGCTGCAGCATGGCCTCATGGCTCCGTAATTCAATCCCCTCCCATTAAATGGCAACACACCGTATGCCGTCTTAACAACCCTATCAACCTGGTATTAACGTTCAGGGATCTATGTACCTGGACACCCGAGATCTCTCTGTTCATCCACACTGCCAAGAATTTTTCCATGAGCCAGTACTCTGCATTCCTGTTACCTCTTCCAAATTGAACTAACTCACACTTTACTGCATTAAACTCCATTTGCCACTTCTCAGCCCAGCTCTGCAGTTTATCTATGTCCCACTGTAGCCCACAACATCCTTCAGCACTATCCACGACTCTGCCTACCTTAGTGTCATTTGTTAACTGAACTTCAATGACGTGATATGAACATGCAACCTTCTGTTCTGGAGTTAGGTGCGCTATCGTTACACCACAAGCCATTGTTCACTAATTCTTTTCACTCCTCACCTCCCTGCCTCGGCCCCGGGGATGACCTGGGGCGAAAGATGAATGTTACTTGTTTTGAAATAAGGGGGGGATTCCCAGTGACTCATTGCAGCGTGATGTTAATAGAGTGCAGGCAGAGAGGCTCGACATTCCCATAACACAGAAACCATCAGCAGCTGTAGTTGCATTCCCATTCTGACTTTGCAAAAAGTTAGGGCAGTAGGAAACCACGTTCAGGGCTCAGTGCAGCCTGTTCCCTCCATGCACGCACCCACAGACACACACACACGCGCGCGCACACGGAGACATACCCATAGACACACACACACGTACATATGCACACACACACGTGCACAGACGCACACACAGAGACACACACATGTACATGCGCGCGCACACACACACACGGGGACATGCCCATAGACACACACATATTCTCACACACACACACAGATACACACACACACTCACAAACACACAGACACACACACAGAGACACACACATATTCTCATCACACACACACAGAACACACGCAGACACACACACACACGAACACACACACGGACATGTACACACAGAGTCTGACCACAGGACTGCTGCTTCACGTTTAACCTCTCCTCCTGCTTATCTCTAACTATGTGGGTTACAATTGTTCATATTCAGTCTATTTGCATTGAACATTTTGTGAGTCACTGTTTTACAGACTGAAAGTTAGAGACTGGGCGATTTCTACACTTTTCAAAGATTCAACTCGCTGTCTTTACCCGAGAGAGTCTGCAGGCGTGTGTACTGCCTGGGATCAGGGTAGGGGCAATGTAAGAGAGTGTGTGAGTGTGTGTGTACCTGAACGTGTGTGTCTCTGTGTGCATGTATGTGGATGCATGTATGTGTGAGATTGTGTGTGTGTGGGTTTGTGTGTTTGTGTGTGTGTGGGTTTGTGTGTGTGTGGGCTTGTGTGTGTGTGGGTTTGTGTGTGTGTGGGTTTGTGTGTGTGTGGGTTTGTGTGTGTGGGGGTTTGTGTGTGTGTGTGGGTTTGTGAGTACATGAGTTTGTGTGTATGTGGGTTTGTGTGTGTGTGGGTGTGTGAGTATGTGGGTTTGTGTGTGTGTATGTGGGTTTGTGTGTATGTGCGTTTGTATGTGTGTGGATGTGCGTTTGTGAGTATGTGGGTTTGTGTGTATGTGGGTTTGTATGTGGGTTTGTGTGTGTGGGTTTGTGTGTATGTCCGTTTGTGAGTATGTGGGTTTGTGAGTATGTGGGTTTGTGTGTGTGTATGTGGGTTTGTATGTGGGTTTGTGTGTGTGTGGGTGTGTGAGTATGTGAGTTTGTGTGTATGTGGGTTTGTGTGTGTGTGGGTTTGTGTGTGTTTGGGTTTGTGAGTATGTGGGTTTGTGTGTGGGGGGGGTTTGTGTCCATCTGGGTTTGTGTGTGTGTGGGTTTGTGTGTGTGTGGGTTTGTATGTGTGTGCGTTTGTGTATGTGTGGGTGTGTGAGTATGTGGCTTTGTGTGTGTGTGTGGGTTTGTGTGTATGTGGGTTTGTTTGTATGGGGGTTTGTGTCCATGTGGGTTTGTGTGTGTGTGGGTTTGTATGTGTGTGTGTGTGTGTGGGTGTGTATGTGGGTTTGTGAGTATGTGGTTTGTGTGTATGTGGGTTTGTGAGTATGTGGGTTTGTGTGAGTATGTGGGTTTGTGTGTGTGTGGGTTTGTGAGTACGTGGGTTTGTGAGTATGTGGGTTTGTGAGTATGTAGGTTTGTGTGTGTGTGGGTTTGTGTGTGTGGGTTTGTGTGTGTGGGTTTGTGTGTGTGTGGGTTTGTGTGTGTGTGGGTTTGTGTGTGTGTGGGTTTGTGTGTGTGGGCTTGTGTGTGTGGGTTTGTGTGTATTTGGGTTTGTGAGTATTTGGGTTTGTGTGTGTGTGGGGTTGTGTCCATCTGGGTTTGTGTGTGTGTGGGTTTGTATGTGTGTGGGTTTGTGTGTATGTGGGTTTGTGTGTATGTGGGTTTGGTGTGTGTGGGTTTGTGTATGTGTGGGTGTGTGAGTATGTGGGTTTGTGTATGTGTGTGGGTTTGTGTGTGTGTGGGTTTGTATGTGTGTGTGTGTATGTGGGTTTGTGTGTGTGTGGGTGTGTATGTGGGCTTGTGAGTATGTGGGTTTGTGTGTATGTGGGTTTGTGTGTGTGTGGGTGTGCGTGTGTGTGGGTGTGCGTGTGTGTGGGTTTGTGAGTGTGTGGGTTTGTGAATATGTGGGTTTGTGTGCATGTGGGTGTGTGAGTACGTGGGTTTGTGTGTATGTGGGTATGTGTGTGTGGGTTTGTGTGTGTGTGTTTGTGAGTATGTGGGTTTGTGAGTACGTGGAAATGTGAGTATGTGGGTGTGTGAGTATGTGGGTTTGTGTTTATGTGGGTTTGTGTGTGTGGGTTTGTGTGTATGTGGGTTTGTGAGTACGTGGGTTTGTGAGTATGTGGGTTTGTGAGTAAGTGGGTTTGTGTGTATGTGGGTTTGTCTGTGTGTGGGTTTGTGAGTACATGGGTTTGTGAGTATGTGGGTTTGTGTGTATGTGGGTTTGTGTGTACGTGGAAATGTGAGTACGTGGGTTTGTGAGTATGTGGGTTTGTGTGTATGTGGAATTGTGAGTATGTGGGTTTGTGTGTACGTGGAAATGTGAGTATGTGGGTGTGTGAGTATGTGGGTTTGTGTTTATGTGGGTTTGTGTGTGTGGGTTTGTGTGTATGTGGGTTTGTGAGTATGTGGGTTTGTGAGTATGTGGGTTTGTGAGTAAGTGGGTTTGTGTGTATGTGGGTTTGTCTGTGTGTGGGTTTGTGAGTACATGGGTTTGTGAGTATGTGGGTTTGTGTGTATGTGGGTTTGTGAGTACGTGGGTTTGTGTATGTGTGAGTTTGTGTGTGTGTGGGTGTGTGTGTTGGTGTGTGTGTATGGGTGTGTGTGTGTGTGGGTTTGTGTGTATGTGGGTTTGTGGGTGTGTGGGTTTGTGTGTGTGGGCTTGTGTGTATGTGGGTTTGTGAGTATGTGGGTTCGTGTGTATGTGGGTTTGTGTCTATGTAGGTTTGTTTGTGTGTGGATGTGTGTGTATGTGGGTTTGTGTGTGTGTGGGTTTGTGTGTGTGTGGGTTTGTATGTGTGTGGGTGTGTGTGTATGTGGGTTTGTGTCTATGTAGGTTTGTTTGTGTGTGGGTTTATATGTGTGTGGGTGTGTGAGTATGTGGGTTTGTGTGTATGTGGGTTTGTGTGTGTGTGGGTTTGTATGTGTGTGGGTGTGTGTGTATGTGGGTTTTTGTGTGTGTGGGTTTGTGTGTATATGGGTTTGTGTGTGTGGGTTTGTGTGTATGTGGGTTTGTGAGTATGTGGGTTCGTGTGTATGTGGGTTTGTGAGTGTGTGGGTTTGTATGTGTGTGGGTGTGTGTGTATGTGGGTTTGTGTGTATGTGGGTTTGTGAGTGTGTGGGTTTGTATGTGTGTGAGTGTGTGTGTATGTGGGTTTTGTGTGTGTTGGTTTGTGTGTATGTGGGTTTGTATGTGTGTGGGTGTGTGTGTATGTGGGTTTGTGTGCATGTGGGTTTGTGTGTGTGTGGGTTTGTATGTGTGTGTGTGTGAGTATGTGGGTTTGTGTGTATGTGGATTTGTGTGTGTCTGGGTTTGTATGTGTGTGGGTGTGTGTGTATGTGGGTTTGTGTGCGTGTGGGTTTGTGTGTATGTGGGTTTGTGTGTGTGGGTTTGTGTGTGTGTGGGTTTGTGTGTATATGGATTTGTGTGTGTGGGTTTGTGTGTATGTGGGTTTGTGAGTATGTGTGTTCATGTGTATGTGGGTTTGTGTCTATGTAGGTTTGTTTGTGTGTGGGTTTGTATGTGTGTGGGTGTGTGTGTATGTGGGTTTGTGTGCATGTGGGTTTGTGTGTGTGTGGGTTTGTATGTGTGTGTGTGTGAGTATGTGGGTTTGTGTGTATGTGGATTTGTGTGTGTCTGGGTTTGTATGTGTGTGGGTGTGTGTGTATGTGGGTTTGTGTGCGTGTGGGTTTGTGTGTATGTGGGTTTGTGTGTGTGTGGGTTTGTGTGTATATGGATTTGTGTGTGTGGGTTTGTGTGTATGTGGGTTTGTGAGTATGTGTGTTCATGTGTATGTGGGTTTGTGTCTATGTAGGTTTGTTTGTGTGTGGGTTTGTATGTGTGTGGGTGTGTGTGTATGTGGGTTTGTGTGTGTGTGGGTTTGTATGTGTGTGGGTGTGTGTGTATGTGGGTTTGTGTGTATGTGGGTTTGTGTCTATGTAGGTTTGTTTGTGTGTGGGTTTGTATGTGTGTGGGTGTGTGTGTATGTGGGTTTGTATGTGTGTGGGTGTGTGTGTATGTGGGTTTGTGTGTGTGTGGGTTTGTATGTGTGTGGGTGTGTGTGTATGTGGGTTTGTGTGTATGTGGGTTTGTATGTGTGTGGGTGTGTGTGTATGTGGGTTTGTGTGTGTGGGTGTGTATGTGTGTTTGTGAGTATGTGGGTTTGTGTTTATGTGGGTTTGTGTTTATATGGGTATGTGTGTGTGGATTTGTGTGTGGGTGGGTGAGTATGTGGGTTTGTGTGTGTGTGTTGGTGTGTGTGTGTGTGCATGTGGGTATGTGTGTATGTCGGTTTGTGTGTGTGTGAGTTTCTGTGTGTGTGTGGATTTGTGTGTATGTGGTTATGTGTGTATGTCAGTTTGTGTGTGTGGGGGTTTGTGTGTGTGTGTGGGTGTGTGAGTGTGGGTTTGTGAATACGTGGGTTTGTGTGAGTATGTGGGTTTGTGAATACGTGGGTTTGTGAGTATGTGGGTTTGTGTGAGTATGTGGGTTTGTGTGTATGTGGGTTTGTGTGTATGTGGGTTTGTGTGTATGTGGGTTTGTGTGTGTGTGGGTTTGTGAGTACGTGGGTTTGTGAGTATGTGGGTTTGTGAGTATGTAGGTTTGTGTATATGTGAGTTTGTGAGTACGTGGGTTTGTGAGTGTGTGGGTTTATGTGTGTGTGGGTTTGTATGTGGGTTTGTGTGTATGTGGGTTTGTGTGTGTGTGGGTGTGTGAGTATGTGGGTTTGTGTCTATGTAGGTTTGTTTGTGTGTGGGTTTGTACGTGTGTGGGTGTGTGAGTATGTGGGTTTGTGTGTGTGTGGGTGTGTGAGTATGTGGGTTTGTGTGTATGTGGGTTTGTATGTGTGTGGGTTTGTGTGTGTGGGTTTGTGTGTGGGGGTTTTTGTGTATTTGGGGTTGTGAGTGTGTGGGTTTGTGTGTGGGGGGGGTTGTGTCCATCTGGGTTTGTGTGTGTGTGGGTTTGTATGTGTGTGTGTGTGTGTGTATGTGGATTTGTGTGTATGTGGGTTTGTGTGTATGTGGGTTTGTGTGTGTATGGGTTTGTGTATGTGTGGGTGTGTGAGTATGTGGGTTTGTGTATGTGTGTGGGTTTGTGTGTATGTGGGTTTGTGTCTATGTGGGTTTGTGTGTGTGTGGGTTTGTATGTGTATGTGTGTGTGTATGTGGGTTTGTGTATGTGTGTGTGGGTGTGTATGTGGGTTTGTGAGTATGTGGGTTTGTGTGTCTGTGGGTTTGTGTGTGTGTGGGTGTGTGTGTATGTGGGTTTGTGAGTGTGTGGGTTTGTGTGTGTGTGTGGGTTTGTGAATATGTGGGTTTGTGTGCATGTGGGTTTCTGTGTGTGTGGGTGTGTGAGTACGTGGGTTTGTGAGTGTGTGGGTTTGTGAGTACGTGGGTTTGTGAGTATGTGGGTTTGTGAGTATGTAGGTTTGTGTATATGTGAGTTTGTGAGTACGTGGGTTTGTGAGTGTGTGGGTTTATGTGTGTGTGGGTTTGTATGTGGGTTTGTGTGTATGTGGGTTTGTGTGTGTGTGGGTGTGTGAGTATGTGGGTTTGTGTCTATGTAGGTTTGTTTGTGTGTGGGTTTGTACGTGTGTGGGTGTGTGAGTATGTGGGTTTGTGTGTGTGTGGGTGTGTGAGTATGTGGGTTTGTGTGTATGTGGGTTTGTATGTGTGTGGGTTTGTGTGTGTGGGTTTGTGTGTGTGGGTTTTTGTGTATTTGGGGTTGTGAGTGTGTGGGTTTGTGTGTGTGTGGGTTTGTATGTGCGTGTGTGTGTGTGTATGTGGATTTGTGTGTATGTGGGTTTGTGTGTATGTGGGTTTGTGTGTGTATGGGTTTGTGTATGTGTGGGTGTGTGAGTATGTGGGTTTGTGTATGTGTGTGGGTTTGTGTGTATGTGGGTTTGTGTCTATGTGGGTTTGTGTGTGTGTGTGGGTTTGTATGTGTATGTGTGTGTGTATGTGGGTTTGTGTATGTGTGTGTGGGTGTGTATGTGGGTTTGTGAGTATGTGGGTTTGTGTGTCTGTGGGTTTGTGTGTGTGTGGGTGTGTGTGTATGTGGGTTTGTGAGTGTGTGGGTTTGTGTGTGTGTGTGGGTTTGTGAATATGTGGGTTTGTGTGCATGTGGGTTTCTGTGTGTGTGGGTGTGTGAGTACGTGGGTTTGTGTGTGTGTGGGTATGTGTGTGTGTGGGTTTGTGTGTGTGTGGGTTTGTGTGTGTGTGGGTTTGTGAGTACGTGTGTTTGTGAGTATGTGGGTTTGTGAGTACGTGGGTTTGTGAGTATGTGGGTTTAGGTGTATGTGGAATTGTGAGTATGTGGGTTTGTGAGTATGTGGGTTTGTATGTACGTGGAATTGTGAGTATGTGGGTTTGTGAGTATGTGGATTTGTGTTTATGTGGGTTTGTGTGTGTGTGGGTTTGTGAGTACGTGGGTTTGTGAGTAAGTGGGTTTGTGTGTATGTGGGTTTGTGTGTGTGTGGGTTTGTGAGTACGTGGGTTTGTGTGTGTGTGTGGGTTTGTGTGTGTGTGTGGGTGTGTGTGTGGGTTTGTGTGTGTGGGTTTGTGTGTGTGGGTTTGTGTGTGTGGGTTTGTGTGTATGTGGGTTTGTGTCTATGTAGGTTTGTTTGTGTGTGGGTTTGTATGTGTGTGGGTGTGTGAGTATGTGGGTTTGTGTGTATGTGGGTTTGTGTGTGTGTGGGTTTGTATGTGTGTGGGTGTGTGTGTATGTGGGTCTGTGTGTGTGTGGGTTTGTGTGTATGTGGGTTTGTGTCTATCCGGGTTTGTGTGTATATGGGTTTGTGTGTGTGGGTTTGTGTGTATGTGGGTTTGTGAGTATGTGGGTTCATGTGTATGTGGGTTTGTGTCTATGTAGGTTTGTTTGTGTGTGGGTTTGTATGTGTGTGGGTGTGTGTGTATGTGGGTTTGTGTGTGTGTGGGTGTGTGTGTATGTGGGTTTGTGTGTGTGTGGGTTTGTGAGTATGTGGGTTTGTGTTTGGGTTTGTGTGTGTGGGTTTGTGTATGTGTGGGTGGGTGAGTATGTGGGTTTGTGAGTATGTGGGTTTGTGTGTGTGTGGGTGTGTGTGTATGTGTGTGTGTATGTGGGTATGTGTGTATGTCGGTTTGTGTGTGTGTGAGTTTCTGTGTGTGTGGATTTGTGTGTATGTGTGTGTGTATGTGGTTATGTGTGTATGTCGGATTGTGTGTGGGGGTTTGTGTGTGTGTGGGTGTGTGAGTGTGTGGGTGTGTGAATATGTGGGTTTCTGTGTGTGTGGGTTTGTGTATATGTGGGTTTGTGTGTGGGTGGGTATGTGTGTGTGGGTTTGTGAGTATGTGGGTTTGTGTGTATGTGGGTTTGTGTGTGGGGTTTGTGTGTATGTGGGTTTGTGTGTGTGTGGGTGTGTGTGTATGTGGGTTTGTGTGTATGTGGGTTTGTGTGTATGTGGGTTTGTGTGTATGTGGGTTTGTGTGTGTGGGTGGGTTTGTGTGTATGTGGGTTTGTGTGTGGATGGGTTTGTGTGTATGTGGGTTTGTGTCTATGCGGGTTTGTGTGTGCGTGGGTTTGTGAGTATGTGGGTTTGTGTATATGTGAGTTTGTGAGTACGTGGGTTTGTGAGTATGTGGGTTTGTGTGTGTGTGGGTGTGTGTGTATGTGTGTGTGTATGTGGGTATGTGTGTATGTCGGTTTGTGTGTGTGTGAGTTTCTGTGTGTGTGGATTTGTGTGTATGTGTGTGTGTGTATGTGGTTATGTGTGTATGTCGGTTTGTGTGTGGGGGTTTGTGTGTGTGTGGGTGTGTGAGTGTGTGGGTGTGTGAATATGTGGGTTTCTGTGTGTGTGGGTTTGTGTATATGTGGGTTTGTGTGTGGGTGGGTATGTGTGTGTGGGTTTGTGAGTATGTGGGTTTATGTGTATGTGGGTTTGTATGTGGGTTTGTGTGTATGTGGGTTTGTGTGTGTGTGGGTGTGTGAGTGTGTGGGTTTGTGTGTATGTGGGTTTGTATGTGTGTGGGTTTGTGTGTGTGGGTTTGTGTGTATTTGGATTTGTGAGTATGTGGGTTTGTGTGTGGGGGGGGTTGTGTCCATCTGGGTTTGTGTGTGTGTGGGTTTGTATGTGTGTGGGTGTGTGTGTATGTGGGTGTGTGTGTATGTGGGTTTGTGTGTATGTGGGTTTGTGTGTATGTGGGTTTGTGTGTGTGTGGGTTTGTGTATGTGTGGGTGTGTGAGTATGTGGGTTTGTGTATGTGTGTGGGTTTGTGTGTATGTGGGTTTGTGTCTATGTGGGTTTGTGTGTGTATGTGTGTGTGTATGTGTGTTTGTGTGTGTGTGGGTGTGTATGTGGGTTTGTGAGTATGTGGGTTTGTGTGTCTGTGGGTTTGTGTGTGTGTGGGTGTGTGTGTATGTGGGTTTGTGTGTGTGTGTGGGTTTGTGTGTGTGTGGGTTTGTGAGTACGTGGGTTTGTGAGTACGTGGGTTTGTGAGTATATGGGTTTGTGAGTAAGTGGGTTTGTGAGTAAGTGGGTTTGTGTGTATGTGGGTTTGTGAGTACGTGGGTTTGTGAGTATGTGGGTTTGTGTGTGTGTGGGTTTGTGAGTACAGGGGTTTGTGAGTATGTGGGTTTGTGAGTATGTGGGTTTGTGTGTATGTGGGTTTGTGAGTAAGTGGGTTTGTGTGTGTGTGGGTTTGTGAGTACAGGGGTTTGTGAGTAAGTGGGTTTGTGAGTAAGTGGGTTTGTGTGTATGTGGGTTTGTGTGTGTGTGGGTTTGTGAGTACAGGGGTTTGTGAGTATGTGGGTTTGTGAGTATGTGGGTTTGTGTGTATGTGGGTTTGTGAGTACGTGGGTTTGTGTGTGTGGGTTTGTGTGTATGTGGGTTTGTGAGTATGTGGGTTTGTGTCTATGTAGGTTTGTTTGTGTGTGGGTTTGTATGTGTGTGGGTGTGTGAGTATGTGGGTTTGTGTGTATGTGGGTTTGTGTGTGTGTGGGTTTGTATGTGTGTGGGTGTGTGTGTATGTGGGTCTGTGTGTGTGTGGGTTTGTGTGTATGTGGGTTTGTGTCTATGCGGGTGTGTGTATATGGGTTTGTGTGTGTGGGTTTGTGTGTATGTGGGTTTGTGAGTATGTGGGTTCATGTGTATGTGGGTTTGTGTCTATGTAGGTTTGTTTGTGTGTGGGTTTGTATGTGTGTGGGTGTGTGTGTATGTGGGTTTGTGTGTGTGTGGGTTTGTATGTGTGTGGGTGTGTGTGTATGTGGGTATGTGTGTGTGGGTGTGTGTGTGGGTGTGTATGTGGGTTTGTGTTTATGTGGGTTTGTGTTTATATGGGTTTGTGTGTGTGGGTTTGTGTGTGTGTGGGTGGGTGAGTATGTGGGTATGTGTGTATGTCGGTTTGTGTGTGTGTGAGTTTCTGTGTGTGTGGATTTGTGTGTATGTGTGTGTGTATGTGGTTATGTGTGTATGTCAGTGTGTGTGTGGGGGTTTGTGTGTGTGTGGGTGTGTGAGTGTGTGGGTGTGTGAATATGTGGGCTTCTGTGTGTGTGGGTTTGTGTGTATGTGGGTTTGTGTGTGGGTGGGTATGTGCGTGTGGGTTTGTGAGTATGTGGGTTTGTGTGTATGTGGGTTTGTGTGTGGGGTTTGTGTGTATGTGGGTTTGTGTGTGTGGGTGTGTGTGTATGTGGGTTTGTGAGTATGTGGGTTTGTGTGTATTTGGGTTTGTGTGTGGGGTTTGTGTGTATGTGGGTTTGTGTGTGTGTGGGTGTGTGTGTGTATGTGGGTTTGTGTGTATGTGGGTTTGTGTGTGTGGGTTTGTGTGTGGGTGGGTTTGTGTGGGTGGGTTTGTGTGTGTGGGTTTGTGTGTGGGTGGGTTTGTGTGTATGTGGGTTTGTGTGTATGTGGGTTTGTGTGTGTGGGTTTGTGTGTGGGTGGGTTTGTGTGTGGGTGGGTTTGTGTGTGGGTGGGTTTGTGTGTATGTGGGTTTGTGAGTATGTGGGTTTGTGAGTACATGGGTTTGTGAGTATGCGGGTTTGTGTGTATGTGGGTTTGTGTGTATGTGGGTTTATGAGTATGTGGGTTTGTGAGTACGTGAGTTTGTGTGTGGGTGGGTTTGTGTGTGTGGGTGTGTGAGTATGTGGGTTTGTGTGTGTGTGGGTGTGTGTTTGTAGGTGGGTTTGTGTGTGTGTATGTGGGTTTGTGTGTATGTGGGTTTGTATGTGTGTGCGTGTGTGTGTATGTGTGTTTGTGAGTATGTGGATTTGTGTGTGTGTGGGTTTGTGTGTGTGGGTTTGTGTGTATTTGTGTTTGTGAGTATTTGGGTTTGTGTGGGGGGAGTTTGTGTCCATCTGGGTTTGTGTGTGTGTGGGTTTGTATGTGTGTGGGTGTGTGTGTATGTGGGTTTGTGAGTAAGTGGGTGTGTGAGTATGTGGGTTTGTGAGTACGTGGGTTTGTGTGTATGTGGGTTTGTGTGTGTGTGCGTTTGTGTCTGTGTGGGTTTGTGGGTGTGTGGGTTTGTATGTGTGGGCTTGTGTGTATGTGGGTTTGTGAGTAAGTGGGTGTGTGAGTATGTGGGTTTGTGAGTACGTGGGTTTGTGTGTATGTGGGTTTGTGTATGTGTGGGTTTGTGAGTATGTGGGTTTGTGTGTATGTGGGTTTGTGAGTACGTGGGTTTGTGTGTATGTGGGTTTGTGTATGTGTGGGTTTGTGAGTGTGTGGGTGTGTGTGTTGGTGTGTGTGTATGGGTGTGTGTATGTGGGTTTGTGTGTATGTGGGTTTGTGGGCTTGTGTGTGTGGGCTTGTGTGTATGTGGGTTTGTGAGTATGTGGGTTCATGTGTATGTGGGTTTGTGTCTATGTAGGTTTGTTTGTGTGTGGGTGTGTGTGTGTATGTGGGTTTGTGTCTATGTAGGTTTGTATGTGTGTGGGTGTGTGAGTATGTGGGTTTGTGTGTATGTGGGTTTGTGTGTGTGTGGGTTTGTATGTGTGTGGGTGTGTGTGTATGTGGGTTTGTGTGTGTGTGGGTTTGTGAGTATGTGGGTTCGTGTGTATGTGGGTTTGTGTGTGTGGGTTTGTGTGTATGTGGGTTTGTGTGTATGTGGGTTTGTGAGTATGTGGGTTCGTGTGTATGTGGGTTTGTGTCTATGTAGGTTTGTTTGTGTGTGGGTTTGTATGTGTGTGGGTGTGTGTGTATGTGGGTTTGTGTGTGTGTGGGTTTGTATGTGTGTGGGTGTGTGTGTATGTGGGTTTGTGTGTGTGTGGGTTTGTATGTGTGTGGGTGTGTGTGTATGTGGGTTTGTGTGTGTGTGGGTGTGTGTGTATGTGGGTTTGTGCGTATGTGGGTTTGTGTTTATATGGGTTTGTGTGTGTGGGTTTGTGTATGTGTGGGTGGGTGAGTATGTGGGTTTGTGAGTATGTGGGTTTGTGTGTGTGTGGGTTTGTGTGTGTGTGGGTGTGTGTGTATGTGTGTGTGTATGTGGGTATGTGTGTATGTCGGTTTGTGTGTGTGTGAGTTTCTGTGTGTGTGGATTTGTGTGTATGTGTGTGTGTATGTGGTTATGTGTGTATGTCGGTTTGTGTGTGTGGGGGTTTGTGTGTGTGTGGGTGTGTGAGTGTGGGTTTGTGAGTATGTGGGTTTGTGTGTGGGTTTGTGTGTATGTGGGTTTGTGTGTGTGTGGGTTTGTGAGTACGTGGGTTTGTGAATACGTGGGTTTGTGAGTATGTGGGTTTGTGTGAGTATGTGGGTTTGTGTGTATGTGGGTTTGTGTGTGTGTGGGTTTGTGAGTATGTGGGTTTGTGAGTATGTAGGTTTGTGTATATGTGGGTTTATGAGTACGTGGGTTTGTGAGTGTGTGGGTTTATGTGTGTGTGGGTTTGTATGTGGGTTTGTGTGTATGTGGGTTTGTGTGTGTGTGGGTGTGTGAGTATGTGGGTTTGTGTGTGTGTGGGTTTGTGTGTGTGGGTTTGTGTGTATTTGGGTTTGTGAGTATGTGGGTTTGTGTGAGGGGGGGGTTGTGTCCATCTGGGTGTGTGTGTATGTGGGTTTGTATGTGTGTGGGTGTGTGTGTATGTGGGTATGTGTGTATGTGGGTTTGTGTGTGTGTGGGTTTGTGTATGTGTTGGTGTGTGAGTATGTGGGTTTGTGTATGTGTGTGGGCTTGTGTGTATGTGGGTTTGTGTCAATGTGGGTGTGTGTGTATGTGGGTTTGTGTGTGTTTGGGTGTGTATGTGGGATTATGAGTATGTGGGTTTGTGAGTATGTGGGTTTGTGTGTGTGTGGGTGTGTGTATATGTGGGTTTGTGAGTGCGTGTGGGTTTGTGAATATGTGGGTTTGTGTGCAAGTGGGTTTCTGTGTGTGTGGGTGTGTGAGTACGTGGGTTTGTGTGTGTGGGTATGTGTGTGTGGATTTGTGTGTGTGTGGGTTTGTGTGTGTGTGTTTGTGAGTATGTGGGTTTGTGAGTACGTGGGTTTGTGAGTATGTGGAATTGTGAATATGTGGGTTTGTGAGTATGTGGGTTTGTGTGTACATGGAATTGTGAGTATGTGGTTTTGTGAGTATGTGGGTTTGTGTTTATGTGGGTTTGTGTGTGTGGGTTTGTGTGTGTGTGGGTTTGTGAGTACGTGGGTTTGTGAGTACGTGGGTTTGTGTGTGTGTGGGTTTGTGTATGTGTGGGTTTGTGAGTAAGTGGGTTTGTGAGTATGTGGGTTCGTGTGTATGTGGGTTTGTGTCTATGTAGGTTTGTTTGTGTGTGGGTTTGTACGTGTGTGGGTGTGTGAGTATGTGGGTTTGTGTGATGTGGGTTTGTGTGTGTGTGGGTTTGTATGTGTGTGGGTTTGTGTGTTTGTGGGTTTGTGTTTGTGTGGGTTTGTGAGTACATGGGTTTGTGAGTATGTGGGTTTGTGTGTATGTGGGTTTGTGAGTACGTGGGTTTGTGTGTGTGTGGGTTTGTGTATGTGTGGGTTTGTGTGTGTGGGTGTGTGTGTGTTGGTGTGTGTGTATGGGTGTGTGTTGGGTTTGTGTATGTGGGTTTGTGTGTATGTGGGTTTGTGAGTATGTGGGTTCGTGTGTATGTGGGTTCGTGTCTATGTAGGTTTGTTTGTGTGTGGGTTTGTATGTGTGTGGGTGTGTGAGTATGTGGATTTGTGTGTATGTGGGTTTGTGTGTGTGTGGGTTTGTATGTGTGTGGGTGTGTGTGTATGTGGGTTTGTGTGTGTGTGGGTTTGTGTGTATGTGGGTTTGTGTGTATGTGGGTTTGTGTCTATGCGGGTTTGTGTGTATATGGGTTTGTGTGTGTGGGTTTGTGTGTATGTGGGTTTGTGAGTATGTGTGTTCATGTGTATGTGGGTTTGTGTCTATGTAGGTTTGTTTGTGTGTGGGTTTGTATGTGTGTGGGTGTGTGTGTATATGTGGGTTTGTGTGTGTGTGTATGTGTATGTGGGTTTGTGAGTATGTGGGTTTGTGTTTATGTGAGTTTGTGTTTATATGGGTTTGTGTGTGTGGGTTTGTGTGTGTGTGGGTGGGTGAGTATGTGGGTTTGTGAGTATGTGGGTTTGTGTGTGTGTGGGATTGTGTGTGGGGGGTGTGTGTGTTGGTGTGTGTGTATGGGTGTGTGTTGGGTTTGTGTGTGTGGGTTTGTGTGTATGTGGGTTTGTGAGTATGTGGGTTCGTGTGTATGTGGGTTTGTGTCTATGTAGGTTTGTTTGTGTGTGGGTTTGTACGTGTGTGGGTGTGTGAGTATGTGGGTTTGTGTGTATGTGGGTTTGTGTGTGTGTGGGTTTGTATGTGTGTGGGTGTGTGTGTATGTGGGTTTGTGTGTGTGTGGGTTTATGTGTATGTGGGTTTGTGTCTATGTAGGTTTGTGTGTATATGGGTTTGTGTGTGTGGGTTTGTGTGTATGTGGGTTTGTGAGTATGTGGGTTTGTGTCTATGTAGGTTTGTTTGTGTGTGGGTTTGTATGTGTGCGGGTGTGTGTGTATGTGGGTTTGTGTGTGTGTGGGTTTGTATGTGTGTGGGTGTGTGTGTATGTGGGTTTGTGTCTATGTAGGTTTGTGTGTATATGGGTTTGTGTGTGTGGGTTTGTGTGTATGTGGGTTTGTGAGTATGTGGGTTCATGTGTATGTGGGTTTGTGTCTATGTAGGTTTGTTTGTGTGTGGGTTTGTATGTGTGCGGGTGTGTGTGTATGTGGGTTTGTGAGTATGTGGGTTTGTGAGTATGTGGGTTCGTGTGTATGTGGGTTTGTGTCTATGTAGGTTTGTTTGTGTGTGGGTTTGTATGTGTGTGGGTGTGTGAGTATGTGGGTTTGTGTGTATGTGGGTTTGTGTGTGTGTGTGGGTTTGTATGTGTGTGGATGTGTGTGTATGTAGGTTTGTGTGTGTGGGTGTGTGTGTATGTGGGTTTGTGAGTGTGTGGGTTTGTGTGTGTGTGTGGGTTTGTGAATATGTGGGTTTGTGTGTGTGTGGGTTTGTGTATGTGTGGGTTTGTGTGTGTGTGGGTGTGTGTGTTGGTGTGTGTGTATGGGTGTGTGTGTGGGTTTGTGTGTATGTGGGCTTGTGAGTATGTGGGTTCGTGTGTATGTGGGTTTGTGTCTATGTAGGTTTGTTTGTGTGTGGGTTTGTATGTGTGTGGGTGTGTGAGTATGTGGGTTTGTGAGTACGTGAGTTTGTGTGTGGATGGGTTTGTGTGTGGGTGGGTTTGTGTGTGTGTGTGGGTTTGTGAGTACGTGGGTTTGTGTGTGTGTGGGTTTGTGTGTATTTGGGTTTGTGTGTATGTGGGTTTGTGAGTACGTGGGTTTGTGTGTGTGTGGGTTTGTGTGTATTTGGGTTTGTGTGTGTGTGCGTTTGTGTATGTGTGGGTTTGTGAGTATGTGGGTTTGTGTGTGTGTGTGTTTGTGTGTATGTGGGTTTGTGTGTGTGGGTTTGTGAGTACATGGGTTTGTGAGTATGTGGGTTTGTGTGTATGTGGGTTTGTGAGTACGTGGGTTTGTGTGTGTGTGGGTTTGTGTATGTGTGGGTTTGTGTATGTGTGGGTTTGTGTGTGTGTGGGTGTGTGTGTTGGTGTGTGTATGGGTGCATGTGTGGGTTTGTGTGCATGTGGGTTTGTGGGTGTGTGGGTTTGTGTGTGTGGGCTTGTGTGTATGTGGGTTTGTGAGTATGTGGGTTCGTGTGTATGTGGGTTTG
Source organism: Chiloscyllium plagiosum (assembly GCF_037043375.1). NCBI lineage: Eukaryota > Metazoa > Chordata > Chondrichthyes > Orectolobiformes > Hemiscylliidae > Chiloscyllium > Chiloscyllium plagiosum. The sequence goes on along the minus strand of NW_028270176.1, from coordinate 28,331,187 downwards.
TGTCTATGTAGGTTTGTTTGTGTGTGGGTGTGTGTGTATGTGGGTTTGTGTGTGTGTGGGTTTGTGTGTGTGTGGGTTTGTATGTGTGTGGGTGTGTGTGTATGTGGGTTTGTGTCTATATAGGTTTGTTTGTGTGTGGGTTTGTATGTGTGTGGGTGTGTGAGTGTGTGGGTGTGTGAGTATGTGGGTTTGTGTGTATGTGGGTTTGTGTGTGTGTGGTTTGTATGTGTGTGGATGTGTGTGTATGTGGGTTTGTGTGTGGGTTTGTGAGTATGTGGGTTCGTGTGTATGTGGGTTTGTGTGTGGGTTTGTGTGTATGTGGGTTTGTGAGTATGTGGGTTCGTGTGTATGTGGGTTTGTGTCTATGTAGGTTTGTTTGTGTGGGGGTTTGTATGTGTGTGGGTGTGTGTGTATGTGGGTTTGTGTGTGTGTGGGTTTGTATGTGTGTGGGTGTGTGTGTGTGGGTTTGTGTGTGTGGGTTTGTGTGTGGGTTTGTATGTGTGTGGGTGTGTGTGCATGTGGGTTTGTGAGTATGTGGGTTTGTGTTCATGTGGATTTGTGTTTATATGAGTTTGTGTGTGTGGGTTTGTGTGTGTGTGGGTGGGTGAGTATGTGGGTTTGTGAGTATGTGGGTTTGTGTGTGTGTGGGTTTGTGTGTGTGTGGGTGTGTGAGTATATGTGTGTGTATGTGGGTATGTGTGTATGTCGGTTTGTGTGTGTGTGAGTTTCTGTGTGTGTGGATTTGTGTGTATGTGTGTGTGTATGTGGTTATGTGTGTATGTCAGTTTGTGTGTGTGGGGGTTTCTGTGTGTGTGGGTGTGTGAGTGTGGGTTTGTGAGTATGTGAGTTTGTGTGAGTATGTGGGTTTGTGTGAATGTGGGTTTGTGTGTGGGTGGGTTTGTGTGTGGGTGGGTTTGTGTGTGGGTGGGTTTGTGTGTGTGTGAGTTTGTGAGTACGTGGGTTTGTGAGTATGTGGGTTTGTGAATACGTGGGTTTGTGAGTATGTGGGTTTGTGTGAGTATGTGGGTTTGTGTGTATGTGGGTTTGTGTGTGTGTGGGTTTGTGAGTATGTGGGTTTGTGAGTATGTGGGTTTGTGTGAGTATGTGGGTTTGTGTGTATGTGGGTTTGTGTGTGTGTGGGTTTATGTGTGTGTGGATTTGTATGTGGGTTTGTGTGTATGTGGGTGTGTGAGTATGTGGGTTTGTGTGTGTGGGTTTGTGTGTATTTGGGTTTGTGAGTATGTGGGTTTATGTGTGGGGGGGGGGGGTTGTGTCCATCTGGGTGTGTGTGTGTGTGGGTTTGTATGTGTGTGGGTGTGTGTGTATGTGGGTTTGTGTGTATGTGGGTTTGTGTGTGTGTGGGTTTGTGTATGTGTGGGTGTGTGAGTATGTGGGTTTGTGTATGTGTGTGGGTTTGTGTGTATGTGGGTTTGTGTCTATGTGGGTTTGTGTGTGTGTGGGTTTGTATGTGTGTGTGTGTGTATGTGGGGTTGTGTGTGTGTGGGTGTGTATGTGGGTTTGTGTTTATGTGGGTTTGTGTTGAAATGGGTTTGTGTGTGTGGGTTTGTGTGTGTGTGGGTGGGTGAGTATGTGGGTTTGTGAGTATGTGGGTTTGTGTGTGTGTGTGGGTGTGTGTGTATGTGTGTGTGTATGTGTGTATGTCGGTTTGTGTGTGTGTGAGTTTCTGTGTGTGTGGATTTGTGTGTATGTGTGTGTGTACGTGGTTATGTGTGTATGTCGGTTTGTGTGTGGGGGGGTTTGTGTGTGTGTGGGTGTGTGAGTGTGTGGGTGTGTGAATATGTGGGTTTCTGTGTGTGTGGGTTTGTGTGTATGTGGGTTTGTGTGTGGGTGGGTATGTGTGTGTGGGTTTGTGAGTATGTGGGTTTGTGTGTATGTGGGTTTGTGTGTGGGGTTTGTGTGTATGTGGGCTTGTGTGTGTGTGGGGGTGTGTGTATGTGGGTTTGTGTGTATGTGGGTTTGTGTGTGTGTGGGTTTGTGTGTGGGTGGGTTTGTGTGTATGTGGGTTTGTGTCTATGCGGGTTTGTGTGTGGGTGGGTTTGTGTGTGGGGGGGTTGTGTGTGTATGTGGGTTTGTGTCTGTGTGTGGGTTTGTATGTGTGTGGGTGTGAGTATGTGGGTTTGTGTGTATGTGGGTTTGTGTGTATGTGGGTTTGTATGTGTGTGGGTGTGTGTGTATGTGCGTTTGTGAGTATGTGGGTTTGTGTGTGTGTGGGTTTGTGTGTGTGTGGGTGTGTGTGTATATGTGTGTGTATGTGGGTATGTGTGTATGTCGGTTTGTGTGTGTGTGAGTTTCTGTGTGTGTGGATTTGTGTGTATGTGTGTGTGTATGTGGTTATGTGTGTATGTCGGTTTGTGTGTGTGGGGGTTTCTGTGTGTGTGGGTGTGTGAGTGTGGGTTTGTGAGTATGTGAGTTTGTGTGAGTATGTGGGTTTGTGTGAATGTGGGTTTGTGTGTGGGTGGGTTTGTGTGTGGGTGGGTTTGTGTGTGGGTGGGTTTGTGTGTGTGTGAGTTTGTGAGTACATGGGTTTGTGAGTATGTGGGTTTGTGAATACGTGGGTTTGTGAGTATGTGGGTTTGTGTGAGTATGTGGGTTTGTGTGTATGTGGGTTTGTGTGTGTGTGGGTTTGTGAGTACGTGGGTTTGTGAGTATGTGGGTTTGTGTGAGTATGTGGGTTTGTGTGTATGTGGGTTTGTGTGTGTGTGGGTTTATGTGTGTGTGGATTTATATGTGGGTTTGTGTGTATGTGGGTGTGTGAGTATGTGGGTTTGTGTGTGTGGGTTTGTGTGTATTTGGGTTTGTGAGTATGTGGGTTTATGTGTGGGGGGGGGGTTGTGTCCATCTGGGTGTGTGTGTGTGTGGGTTTGTATGTGTGTGGGTGTGTGTGTATGTGTGTTTGTGTGTATGTGGGTTTGTGTGTATGTGGGTTTGTGTGTGTGTGGGTTTGTGTATGTGTGGGTGTGTGAGTATGTGGGTTTGTGTATGTGTGTGGGTTTGTGTGTATGTGGGTTTGTGTCTATGTGGGTTTGTGTGTGTGTGGGTTTGTATGTGTGTGTGTGTGTATGTGGGGTTGTGTGTGTGTGGGTGTGTATGTGGGTTTGTGTTTATGTGGGTTTATGTTGAAATGGGTTTGTGTGTGTGGGTTTGTGTGTGTGTGGGTGGGTGAGTATGTGGGTTTGTGAGTATGTGGGTTTGTGTGTGTGTGTGGGTGTGTGTGTATGTGTGTGTGTATGTGTGTATGTCGGTTTGTGTGTGTGTGAGTTTCTGTGTGTGTGGATTTGTGTGTATGTGTGTGTGTACGTGGTTATGTGTGTATGTCGGTTTGTGTGTGTGGGGGTTTGTGTGTGTGTGGGTGTGTGAGTGTGGGTTTGTGAGTATGTGGGTTTGTGAATACGTGGGTTTGTGAGTATGTGGGTTTGTGTGTGGGGTTTGTGTGTATGTGGGTTTGTGTGTGTGTGGGTTTGTGAGTACGTGGGTTTGTGAATACGTGGGTTTGTGAGTATGTGGGTTTGTGTGAGTATGTGGGTTTGTGTGTATGTGGGTTTGTGTATATGTGGGTTTATGAGTACGTGGGTTTGTGAGTGTGTGGGTTTATGTGTGTGTGGGTTTGTATGTGGGTTTGTGTGTATGTGGGTTTGTGTGTGTGTGGGTGTGTGAGTATGTGGGTTTGTGTGTGTGTGGGTTTGTGTGTGTGGGTTTGTGTGTATTTGGGTTTGTGAGTATGTGGGTTTGTGTGTATGTGGGTTTGTGTGTGGGGTTTGTGTGTATGTGGGTTTGTGTGTGTGTGGGTGTGTGTGTATGTGGGTTTGTGTGTATGTGGGTTTGTGTGTGTGGGTTTGTGTGTGGGTGGGTTTGTGTGTATGTGGGTTTGTGTCTATGCGGGTTTGTGTGTGGGTGGGTTTGTGTGTGTGGGGGTTGTGTGTGTATGTGGGTTTGTGTCTGTGTGTGGGTTTGTATGTGTGTGGGTGTGAGTATGTGGGTTTGTGTGTATGTGGGTTTGTGTGTATGTGGGTTTGTATGTGTGTGGGTGTGTGTGTATGTGCGTTTGTGAGTATGTGGGTTTGTATGTGTGTGGGTTTGTGTGTATTTGGGTTTGTGAGTATTTGGGTTTGTGTGTGTGTGGGTTTGTATGTGTGTGGGTGTGTGTGTATGTGGGTTTCTGTGTGTGTGGGTTTGTGTGTGTGTGGGTTTGTGAGTAAATGGGTTTGTGTGTACGTGGGTTTGTGTGTATGTGGGTTTGTGAGTACATGGGTTTGTGTGTGTGTGGGTTTGCGTATGTGTGTGTTTGTGTGTTGGTGTGTGTATGGGTGTGTGTGTGGGTTTGTGTGTATGTGGGTTTGTGAATATGTGGGTTCGTGTGTATGTGGGTTTGTGTCTATGTAGGTTTGTTTGTGTGTGGGTGTGTGTGTATGTGGGTTTGTGTGTGTGTGGGTTTGTGTGTGTGTGGGTTTGTGAGTACGTGGGTTTGTGAATACGTGGGTTTGTGAGTATGTGGGTTTGTGTGAGTATGTGGGTTTGTGTGTATGTGGGTTTGTGTGTGTGTGGGTTTGTGTTTGTGTGTGGGTTTGTATGTGTGTGGGTGTGTGTGTATGTGGGTTTGTGTGTGTGTGGGTTTGTGAGTATGTGGGTTCGTGTGTATGTGGGTTTGTGTGTGTGTGGGTGTGTGTGTATGTGGGTTTGTGTCTATGTAGGTTTGTTTGTGTGTGTGTGTGGGTTTGTATGTGTGTGGGTGTGCGAGTATGTGGGTTTGTGTGTATGTGGGTTTGTGTGTGTGTGTGGGTTTGTATGTGTGTGGGTGTGTGTGTATGTGGGTTTGTGTGTATGTGGGTTTGTGTGTATGTGGGTTTGTGAGTATGTGGGTTCGTGTGTATGTGGGTTTGTGTCTATGTATGTTTGTTTGTGTGTGGGTTTGTATGTGTGTGGGTGTGTGTGTGTGGGCGGGAGGGGGTTTGTGTGGGTGTGTGTGTGTGGGGGCGGTGTGTGGGGGCTGTGTGTGTGTGTGGGTGTGTGTGTGTGTGGGTGTGTGTGTGTGTGGGTCATCAGACACAAACAGTACAGCATCTGGAAAAGCAGCTGAGGGTTTGTTTGTATGGGGGTTTGTGTCCATGTGGGTTTGTGTGTGTGTGGCTTTGTATGTGTGGGTGTGTGTGGGTGTGTATGTGGGTTTGTGTCCATGTGGGTTTGTGTGTGTGTGGCTTTGTATGTGTGGGTGTGTGTGGGTGTGTATGTGGGTTTGTGAGTATGTGGGTTTGTGTGTATGTGGGTTTGTGAGTATGTGGGTTTGTGAGTATGTGGGTTTGTGTGTATGTGGGTTTGTGTGTGTGTGTGGGTGTGTGAGTACGTGGGTTTGTGTGTGTGTGTGGGTATGTGTGTATGTGGGTTTGTGTGTGTGTGTGGGTATGTGTGTATGTGGGTTTGTGTGTGTGTGGGTTTGTGTGTGTGTGTGGGTATGTGTGTATGTGGGTTTGTGTGTGTGTGTTTGTGAGTATGTGGGTTTGTGAGTACGTGGAATTGTGAGTATGTGGGTTTGTGTGTACGTGGGTTTGTGGGTTGGTGTGTATGTGGGTTTGTGTGTGTGTGGGTTTGTGTGTACGTGGGTTTGTGGGTTGGTGTGTATGTGGGTTTGTGTGTGTGTGGGTTTGTGTGTGCGTGGGTTTGTGAGTACGTGGGTTTGTGAGTGTGTGGGTTTGTGAGTATGTGGGTTTGTGTGAGTATGTGGGTTTGTGTGTACGTGGGTTTGTGTGTGTGTGGGTTTGTGTGTGCGTGGGTTTGTGTGTGCGTGGGTTTGTGAGTACGTGGGTTTGTGAGTGTGTGGGTTTGTGAGTATGTGGGTTTGTGAGTACGTGGGTTTGTGTGTACGTGGGTTTGTGAGTATGTGGGTTTGTGAGTATGTGGGTTTGTGAGTACGTGGGTTTGTGAGTGTGTGGGTTTGTGAGTATGTGAGTTTGTGTGAGTATGTGAGTTTGTGGGTTGGTGTGTATGTGGGTTTGTGAGTACGTGGGTTTGTGAGTATGTAGGTTTGTGTATATGTGGGTTTGTGAGTACGTGGGTTTGTGAGTGTGTGGGTTTGTGTGTATGTGGGTTTGTATGTGGGTTTGTGTGTGTGTGGCTTTGTGTGTGTGTGGGTTTGTGAGTACGTGGGTTTGTGAGTACGTGGGTTTGTGTGTATGTGGGTGTGTGAGTATGTGGGTTTTTGTGTGTGTGGGTGTGTGTGTGTATGTGGGTTTGTGTATGTGTGTGGGTTTGTGTGTGTGTGGGTTTGTGTCTATGTGTGTGTGTGTGTGGGTTTGTATGTGTGTGTGTGTGTATGTGGGTTTGTGTGTGTGGGTGTGTATGTGGGTTTGTGAGTATGTGGGTTTGTGAGTATGTGGGTTTGTGTGTGTGTGTGGGTGTGTGTGTATGTGGGTTTGTGAGTGTGTGGGTTTGTGTGTGTGGGTTTGTGAATATGTGGGTGTGTGAGTACGTGGGTTTGTGTGTGTGTGGGTTTGTGTGTGTGTGTTTGTGAGTATGTGGGTTTGTGAGTATGTGGGTTTGTGTTTATGTGGGTTTGTATGTGGGTTTGTGTGTATGTGGGTTTGTGTGTGTGTGGGTTTGTGAGTACGTGGGTTTGTGAGTACGTGGGTTTGTGAGTATGTGGGTTTGTGAGTAAGAGGGTTTGTGAGTATGTGAGTTTGTGAGTACGTGGGTTTGTGAGTAAGTGGGTTTGTGTGTATGTGGGTTTGAGTGTGTGGGTTTGTGTGTATGTGGGTTTGTGAGTATGTGGGTTTGTGTCTATGTAGGTTTGTTTGTGTGTGGGTGTGTATGTGTGTGGGTGTGTGAGTATGTGGGTTTGTGTGTATGTGGGTTTGTGTGTGTGTGTGGGTTTGTATGTGTGTGGGTGTGTGTGTATGTGGGTTTGTGTGTATATGGGTTTGTGACTATGCGAGTTTGTGTGTATATAGGTTTGTGTGTGTGGGTTTGTGTGTATGTGGGTTTGTGTCTATGCGGGTTTGTGTGTATATGGGTTTGTGTGTGTGGGTGTGTGTGTATGTGGGTTTGTGAGTATGTGGGTTCGTGTGTATGTGGGTTTGTGTGTGTGTGGGTTTGTATGTGTGTGGGTGTGTGTGTATGTGGGTTTGTGTGTGTGTGGGTGTGTATGTGGGTTTGTATGTGGGTTTGTGTTTATGTGGGTTTGTGTTTATATGGGTTTGTGTGTGTGGGTTTGTGTGTGTGTGGGTTGGTGAGTATGTGGGTTTGTGAGTATGTGGGTTTGTGTGTGTGTGGGATTGTGTGTGTGTGGGTGTGTGTGTATGTGTGTGTGTATGTGGGTATGTGTGTATGTCGGTTTGTGTGTGTGTGAGTTTCTGTGTGTGTGGGTTTGTATGTGTGTGGGTGGGTGAGTATGTGGGTTTGTGTGTATGTGGGTTTGTGTGTGGGGTTTGTGTGTATGTGGGTTTGTGTGTATGTAGGTGTGTGAGTATGTGGGTTTGTGTGTATGTGGGTGTGTGAGTATGTGGGTTTGTGTGTGTGTGGGTGTGTGTGTGTATGTGGGTTTGTGTGTGCGTTGTTTTGTGTGTATGTGGGTTTTGTGTGTATGTGGGTTTGTGTGTATGTGGGTGTGTGAGTATATGGGTTTGTGTGGGTGTGTGTGTATGTGGGTGTGTGTGTGTACATGGGTGTGTGATTATGTGAGTTTGTGTGTGTGTGTGGGTTTGTGTGTGTGTGTGGGTTTGTGTGTATGTGGGTTTGTGTGTATGTGGGTGTGTGAGTATGTGGGTTTGTGTGGGTGTGTGTGTATGTGGGTGTGTGTGTATGTGGGTGTGTGAGTATGTGAGTTTGTGTGTGTGTGGGTGTATGTGTATGTGGGTTTGTGTGTGTGTGTGGGTTTGTGTGTGTGGGTATGTGAGTATGTGGGTATGTGAGTATGTGGGTTTGT